>NW_015170329.1:307017-347763 GCF_001447785.1 Gekko japonicus | reverse complement strand
CCGCGGCCAAACGCGCCGCCCCCCCCCCCCCCCAGAGGCCAGGCTTGAAGTAATTCAGTCTCACACATTAGCCAAGAAGGAGGAGGAGGGGGGAGGAGGAGGAAGAAGAAGAAGAAGAGATTGGATTTATACCCCTCCCTTCACTTGGAGTCTCAGAGCGGCTTACAAACTCCTTTCCCTTCCCCTCCACACAACAGGACACCCTGTGAGGTAGGTGGGGCTGAGAGAGCTCTCCTGAGAACTACCCTTGAGAGAACAGCTCTGACAGAACTATGGCTTGCCCGAGGTCATCCAGCAGGTGCAAGTGGAGGACTGGGGAATCAAACCCGGTTCTCCCAGATTAGAGTCTGCGCACTTAACCACCACACCAAACTGGCTCTCATAATCTTGTGCATGCTTGCCCAAATTCCTGTTGTGCCACTGTTTGTTGTTCAGTCGCACAGTCGAGTCCAACTCTTCGCGACCCCATGGACCAGATCACGCCAGGCCTTCCTGTCTTCCGCCGTCCTCTGAAGTTGGCTCAACTTTATGTTGGTTGCATCTATGACACTGTCTAACCATCTCATCCTTTGCTGTCCCCGTCTTCTTTGACCTTCAGTCTTTCCCAGCATCGGGGTCTTCTCCAGTGAGTGCTCCCTTCTCATTTGCCACTGTACCGCCGCTGAATAACCAAAATACTTTACAATTAAGTGGGTTTTTTTAAAAAAAAATAGTTCTGCTGATGTATTAAATTTGAGCCAGTGTGGTTGTAGTGGTCAAGAGTGTCAGAGTGTAGTGGTCAAGCCCAGGGTTTGAATCCCAACTCATGCCATGGAAGCTCACTGGGAGACCTTGGGCCAGTCACACGCTCTCAGCTTAACCTACCTCACAGGGTTGTTGTGAGGATAAAATAGAGGAGAGGAGAATGATGTAAGCCGCTTTGGGTCCCCATTGGGGGGGGGGACTGGAATATAAATGAATTAAATAAAAAATAATAATCGATCAGACCATTGATCCTTCTAGCATCATGCTGCCTACTACAATCTGTAGCAGTTCTCAAGGACTTAGGCGGTGGCCTTTTACAGCCCTGTTTTAATGCATAAAATCCTTTTAGATGGAGATTCCAGATTAGGTTCTGCTATATTCCTCTCGTCCATCTCTAATGGTCACAGAGAGTAGGCAACTTGGGAAGGATGGGGGGGGCATCTTTACTTATTCATAAAATATTAATCATCAAATAGGTTGTGCAAAAAAAAAAATCAAATTTGGATTTACTTTATGTGTCATTTTAATAACATGACCCCATTTTTTAAAATATCTAGTAATATTAGGAAATCAGAGCCAGTTGTTTTCAGTAGAAGAAGAAGAGTATGTTTTTAGAGAGCCAGTTTGGTGTCGTGGTTAAGTGCGTGGACTCTAATCTGGGAGAACCGGGTTTGATTCCCCACTCCTCCACTTGCACCTGGCTGGACGACCTTGTGCAAGCCGTAGTTCTGATAAGAGCTGTCCTTGAAAAAGAGCAGTTTCTGTAAAGAGCTCTCTCAGCCCCACCTACCTCACAGAGTGTCGTGTTGTGGGAAGGGAAAGGGAAAGGAGTTTGTAAGCCGCTCTGAGACACCTTTGGGTAGTGAAGGGCAGGGTATAAATCCAATCCCTTCTTCTTCTTCTCTTATATCCAGCTTTTTACTACCTTAAGGAATCTCAAAAAGGTAAAGGTAAAGGTTCCCTTGCTCGAAAGCCAGTCGAATCCGACTCTAGGGTTGCGGTGCTCATCTCCGTTACAAAGCCGAAGAGCCAGCGCTGTCCGAAGACGTTTCCGTGGTCATGTGGCTGGCATGACTAAACACCAAGGCGCACGGAACGCTGTTACCTTCCCACCGAAGTGGTCCCTATTTATCTACTTGCAATTTCTTGCTTTCGAACTGCTAGGTTGGCAGGAGCTGGAACTAGAGACAGGAGCTCACCCTGTCTTGTGGCACCCGGGTCTTGAACCACTGAACTACTGACCTTCCACAGCCTGCAGTTCAGCGTCTTAACCACTTGAGCCACCGCAGCTCCTTAAGGAATCTCAAAAGCGACTTGCAAACACCTTCCCTTTCTCTTCCCACAACAGGCACTTTGTGAGGTCGGGGGGCTGAGAGAGTTCTGAGAGAACTGTGACTGGCCCAAGATCACCCAGCGGACTTCATGTGGAGGAGGAGCAGGCAATCACACCTGGTTCTCCAGATTAGAGTCTGCCACTCTTAACTACTACACCACACTGGTTGTCAATAATAAGCATGTTTCCTGGTATATCAATATTTGGGTACTAATAGTATGATCTGCAACAGAATTACAACCCTCTAAACCCATTGTCTTCACTGTATTTAGAAGGGTATAATTCTGCTTAGGGTTGCAGCGTAGGTCACTTCTCAGAGTAGAGAACTCCACTGCAAACGCTGATGTTATCTCTCCTTATATATAATTGAATAGTGGGTGCCAAAGTTCTAATTCTAAAATGCACTCCCTTAGTGTATGGCTGATGGCACTGCTCCTCAGCATATATCGCCACCAATCAGAAGGCAAAGCCCGGGTCCCGCCCACACCACAACTGCTGCGACAACCTGGTCTTTTGCATATGGAAGCTGATTGGACTTCAGTCCATTCCACACCTCAAACTCTCCCCCCCCCCCCCCAAACCCCCCCCCCCCCCCCCGCAAGGCAGTTGGAATGTCAGTTGCATATGGAATCTTCTGTATTCTGGTGGTGTGCAGGTCCCAGATTCATGTTTTAAAAACAGACTGACACTGTTTGCCCAAAGCCAGAGCACTCTCCCAGAGCCTCTTTCTAGATCTCGTTGTATTTATTTCCACAACGGGCCTTATTTCTAGTACAGTCATAATTCACAATGGAGTGTACACTCACCAACACATCTTTTTCACTAAATTTGCAAGATTTGGTAATAATTCAAAAATTGACATAATGAGCTTGATCAGGGAACAGCAGTGCATGTACAAAAAAAAAATTATACATCACCACAAGAAATGATACTTGTGTAACATTAGCTTTGTCTCCTCTAAAAATGATTCTCTGTTCCAAACCCTGGCCATCTAGATTCTCATCGATTTCATTAATGTCCTTCTTGGATTAATTACTGTTAATTTCAGATGAGATCGAATTACCAATATTTATGGACTTCCGGCTGAATTCATTTCAACCAATGTTTGAGCCGATATCCTTCTTCACTCCACACTGAAATTGATTCACTATCATTGGTTCGATCTGGAGAATAGATTTGCCATGATAAACGAAGTTGATGATCGAGGAGGTCTTCGTCAAAACACTAATTTAAATCCAGTGGAGGTTAATGGTTGTAATTACACTTCTTTGCAAATGGGGAAATGCCAATGTTTGTATTTTCTATCTTGCAGCTGAAAGGGATTCTTTTCGCACTGCTGTGTCTAAAGTATGCTAGACATCACTGGATGGCCACAAGAGAAATCTCTCCATATTTATAATTGAGTAGTGGGGTGGCACTTTCCAGCTCTCCCATTGGCTGTGTAATGTGCTCCATCAGCCATTGGCTCATCAGCCACCACTCAAGAGTACTCACGTCCCATTGGGTGGGTGCTGGGTCTGCTCCATTTTCCTTCCCACTCCCACCTCAGCCACTGGCAAATGGCTGTCTCTCCTGACGAAGACACTTCTCCTGCTTGGCTCCTCTGTGGGACTAACGTTTCCCTCAGTGGGAGAAGGAAACCCTTTCCAGGCCTTTGTGAGGAACTCATTGGGGCCTGTCCTGACTAGGGCCTCAGCTGAAGAGAATGCCATAGAGCCCACCGTCCAAAGCAGTTATTTTCTCCCGGGGGGGGGGGAGATCTGTTCTCTGGAGTTCAGTTTTGATACCTGGTGATCTTCAGGCTCCACCTGGAGGTTGGATACCCTAGGTGTAGCAGTTAGTGCTACAGAGCAGGGTCTGCCAGGCAGAGATCAATTCCCCTATGGCATTATACCCTGCTGAGTCCTTCCTCTCCCCAAATGCTGCCCTCCACAGGATCCACCCCCCAACTCTCCAGGTGTGTTTCCCTATTCAGAGCTGGCAACCCTACTTTCCCCTCAGTGCCTTTTGCTAGGCAACCAAGCTTGATTCTGGCAGTAAAAGGCCCTTTCCACACTTATTTTGGCCTTTGAGAGAAAACTCACTGGGGCCAGTCCTGACTAGGGTTGCCAGCTCCAGGCAGGGATATTCCTGGAGATTTTATGGTACAGTCTATAATACCCAGCGATCTTCAGGCTCCACCTGGAGGTTGGCTACCGTAGGCATAACAGTCAGACCTTCAGAGCATAGTTTGCTAGACCCAGGTCTTGCTGTGGAAGCTGAATGAGTGATTTTGGACCAGTCACAGTCTTTCAGCCTAATTTACCTCACAGGGTTGTTGTGGAAGTCAAAATGGGGAGAAGAGTATGATGTAACCTGCTTTGGTCCCCATTGCATAGAAAAACTGTACTTTCCCTCCTGGGGCACCATTGTTTCCAATCTCCAGGTGAGGGCTGGAGATCACTCAGAATTATAATTGCTCTCCAGATGGCAGAGATCAGTTCCCTGGGAGAAAATGGTGTCCTTATACTCTGCTGAGATGGCCCTCTTATGACAGCCAATGTGGTGTAGCAGTCAGGGCTTCAGAGCATGGTAGAGGCTTCAGGTGTGTGTGTGGGAGACGGAAAGCTGAAGAGTGAGGGGCAGATAATGGCAGGTTGATGCTTGGCAGGGGATAGAGTTGCCAACTCCAGGTTGGGAAATTCCTGGAGACTTGAGGGGTGGAGCTTATAGAGAGTGGGGTTTGAGGAGGGGTGGGACCTCAGACAGGTACAATGCCATAGACTCCACCCTCCACCCTCCAAACCAGCCATTTTCTCCTGGGGAACTATTGTTGCAAATCTCCAAGTGAGGGGTGGAGATCACTCAAAATTACAATTCTTCAGGTAGCAGGGATCAGTTCCTCTGGAGAAAAAGGTGGACTCTGTGTCATTATACCCTGCTGAGGTCGCCACAGCAAATTGTCGCTGAGTGCCCAAGGCCGGGGCACTCTCCCAGAGCCTCTTTCTAGAGCTCATTGTATTTATTTCCACAACGGGCCTTATTCCTAGTCAAACATGATGATATAATTGGAAGCAGAAAACTGACAGGAAGGAAGTTGATTCATTTGAACTGTGGTAATGGATGAGAGTTTCATAGATACCGTGGACTGCCAAAAAGACAAATAAGTGGCTTCCAAGATCAATTTAACCCTGAACTCTCCCTAGAAGCTGCAATGACTAAACTGAGGCTATCATACTTTGGTCACATCACGAGAAGATGAGACTCACTGGAAAATACAATAATGCTAGGGAAAGTTGAAGTCAGCCAGAAAAGAGGAAGACCCAACCCAAGATGGATTGACTCAATCAAGGCAGCAAAGGCCCTCAGTTTGTCGGACCAGAGTAAGGCTGCTAATGAGAAGACATTTCGGAGGTCATCAGATCAAAGGACCACCATAAGTTGGAAGCCACTTGACAGCACTTATCACACATACAAAATATGGTTAACCCTCCTTTGGTACGTGGAAAAGAAGTTTGCATGAAACCATGCAGAACTTGGAGTGGAGCAAGTGGGAAAGCACACGCAGAAGGAAGCTATTTGTACGGTTTTTCCAGGGAACAATAAACAGGAAACAATGCCCAATTAAGCCGATCGTGTGCATGATGTGTAGTCACAATGCAGACTAATCATCTGGGAATTGTAGAGATCCAGCCATTGTGGAAACCACACATGTGCTTTTGTGGATAACTGTCCCGACCATGTGATGCAGCACTCGGGAAGGTAGAAACATCTGCAAAAACCATTATAGAAATGGAAGGTTTTAGAAACCCCCATCTTGCTACAAACAGATCCTTTGTTCTTTCTTCACAAAGCCGAGCCCCTATACAAATCAAACTGTGAGTAGCCCTGAATTAATATATTCCAAGAGATCACAAATATTGCAGAATTTGGGTCTTGGAGACCTGGGTTGAATGTCACGCTACCAGAGTAGAAACAGAATAATTTAAAGCATAAATACCGTGAGTCTCTATCCCCTCCACACACACCAGTTTTAAATGAAGGTTTGGATCCACTGACCTGGTAATATTTTCCAAGGATTTCTGTCTGCAGAGCAGGAATATCCTGCATCCCCTCTCCCACTTACAGTTTCCAACCACCAGGTGGGGGCTAGAGATCTTGTGGAATTACAACTGATCTCCAGATTATATAAATCAATATCTATTTATTTATTTATTTAAATAAAACATTTATTCCACTTCTCCTGGAGAAAATGGCGGCTTTGGAAGGTGGGTTGCATGGCCTCATACCCTACCGAGGTCCCTCCCCTCCCTAAACCCCGCCTTCCCAGGCTCCACCCTCAATCAATCAATCTTTGTTACGGGACCAAGCCAGCAAATCAGTAACGTCATACATAAGAACATAAGAGAAGCCAGTGTTGGATCAGGCCAATGGCCCATCCAGTCCAACACTCTGTCACACAGTGGCCACAAATAGCAGGTGCCATCAGGAGGTCCAGCAGTGGGGCCAGGACACTAGAAGCCCTCCCACTGTTGCCCCCCCAAGCACCAAGAATACAGAGCATCCCTTCCCCCGACTGAGAGTTCCTGTCTATACCTTGTGGCTAATAGCCACTGATGGACCTCTGCTCCATATAAGAACATAAGAGAAGCCAATGTTGGGTCAGGCCAAAGGCCCATCCAGTCCAAAACTCTGTCACACAGTGGCCAAAAGTACCAGGTGCCATCAGAAGGTCCAGCGGTGGGGCCAGGACCCTAGAAGCCCTCCCACTGTGTCAACCCCCCCAGGCACTAAGAAAACAGAGCATCACTTGCCCCAGACTGAGAGCTCCCTATCTATACCTTGTGGCTAATAGCCACTGATGGACCTCTGCTCTACATGACCGATATAAACAATTTGTTAAAATATGAATATCAAAACCATGGTTTAAAAGATTTAAGAGGTCAAATAATCTTTTCTTTGCAGTACAGTAACAAGCTGCACAGAATTTAGCTACAAGTTTGGTTATAGTCTGATTATCATCTGATAATAAGTAATGGACATAGAGTTGGATCAAACCAACTTGTACCATGGGCACCTGAGAAGCATATGCTCAATAGTTTCAACTTCTCCCAAATCACATTGGCAAAGTTTCTGGTCGAAAGGTACCTTCCTGTATCTCCCCTCAAGGACAGCTGAGGGAAGGGCCGAGCATCTAGCTAAGGTGAAAGCTTTTCTCGTCTTGTGTGTAAGTAGGAGGGAGAAGTCAGTACCTGATTTGCTCAGATGCTATATAAGCTGGGCATCCGACTCCACCCTCAAATCTCCCAGTATCTTTGAACCTGGAGTAGGCAACCATGCTCGTACTGGAGCCCAAAATGTCCCCTAAAATGGTACTCCATGAGGACAGGGGATTCCCATGACCAGCATGAGGGGAAACTGGGGGACTTCAGTGAGAGGGGGGAGTGAGCAAAAACCACCTCCCCACATCCATCACTGGAAATCCTCCATTGGATCCAAGCTGAAAATGACTTCACCCAAACTGTGCAGCATAAAGCGTTGTGATTGAAGTGTGAATGGAGTGTCCATTCATCACCGATCAGAGAGAGGGATTCTTCCCAAGTCTACAGATTTCGGAGTTAGGTGATGTGTGAGGATAAACATGCTTTGAGATTTGGTAGGCGACACATTGGCTGTGGGCCTCCAACTGACTTCATTGCATCAGCAGACTTTGCTAAAGGGATTGTTTTATTTATTTATGTTTGGATTTATATCCCGCCCTACCCCGCAGGCTCAGGGCGGCTGACAAGGGCACTATGTGCCAAGGTTATAACAATAAAACACATAATATAAAACAATAATTTACAATAAAATATAATAACAAATTTACAATACAAATTTAACCAAGATGGGTAGATCTTAACCTCCCTAGTAACTTCCTGAGATCTTGTCATCCAATCCCTGCCCGGTCACCTCGCTCCCCCCAGTGGGGTCCAGATAATCATGATGGTAATACGACAGTGCACAGGAGGCGAAGGTGGAATAGTAGTGGCGGCGGCTCCTACTCAAAGGCCTGGCAGAAGAGCTCCGTCTTTCAGGCCCTGCGGAAATGAGAAAGGTCCCGCAGGGCCCAGATCTCTTCCGGGAGCTCCTTCCACCAGGTAGGAGCTGCCACCGAAAATGCCCTGGTCCTGGTCACCGCAAATTTAACATCTCTAGGGCCTGGAATTTCCAGGAGATGTTATTCTGCCAGCTAACTGATCTCAATGGCTAGAGTCTTGTCCCTACAACCAAGGGCAACCAAGATGATTAGGGAGGTGGAGCACCTTCCCTCTGAGGAAAGGCTGAAGAGTCTGGGACTTTTCAGTTTAGAAAAGAGACAATTAAGAAGGACACGATAGACTGAGGTTTATAAAATTATGTATGGGAGAGAGTGGAAAGAGAGACCTTTTTCTCCTTCTCCAGAAATACTAGAACTCAAGGGCATCCAATGAAGCTGATGGGCAGGAGGTTCAGGACAGACAAAAATACATTCTTCTTTATACAGAGAGTGATTAAAATGTGGGATTCACTGCCGGAGGATGTCGTGGTGGCCACAGGCATAGACAGCTTTCAAAGGGCATTAGATTCATGGGGGATAGATCTATCAGTGGCTACTAGCCATGGTGATTAAAGGGAACCTCGATGTACAGAGACAGAAAGTCTCTGAATACCGATGCCAGAAGGCAATATCAGGGGAAGGCCTCGACCTCTATGCCCTGTTGTTGGACCTCAAGAGGAACTGCTTGGCCACTCTGTGAGGCAGGATACTTGACTAGATGGACCACTGGTCTGATTCATTCTTTCCTTATGGTCTTGTAATGTATCCAGTCCAGACAAGTCCAGAGACAAACGTCGAGCTTCGCTCCAAGAGACAATGAACTATGCGGATCCTAGCCCGCTCCAATCAGGGGGCTAGGTTCCCGGCCGAGAGCCTATGGGACTCTCGGCCACTGTAAATAACCTATAGGGAAGTAGGGGTGTGTTTTGGGTGGTGGTTTCTCGGGGGAGATAAGCCGGCCTGCGAGCCGGCCAAAGTCGTCTTGTTCTGGATAGAATAAAGTACGCCTTGCTGAAATCACTCCCCGTTTGCGTACTTTTCAGTTCTCATGTCTTGCCTTTGTTGTGGATTTTCTAATATCTTGCAAACACTTCCCCTCTACCTAGCACAACTCAATCCTATGTATGTATCTCAGAAGACTCTGAATAAATTGTGAAACATTTCACTCCTTTTTCAGTGTGTTAAAGTGTGCAGGAAACTTTTTAAAAAAACACCCCAAAAATAGAGACTACCTTTGGTAATTTAGGGACCCCTGTATTTGTTCTCTCCTTTGGTTCAGCTGGTTAAAAATAAACCTACTTTGATTTCGAGTAGGTGCAGGAGAGATAATATCTCCACTTTTAGAATACAATATGTCCCTGAGGAATGTGAATCCTATTGCCATTCTCTTTTCCAATTCCAGGAGCAATGACTATTTATATTGTATGAACCGTCTCTATAACCGCATTATATTTGCGCCAGACCTGCGAGCTCTTTTGATAACTACATTGGCTGCCGATCAGATAAAGTAAAACACAATAACGACGGGATGCATGAAACAAACAAACCAACAAGGTTAGAAAGACATTTACATTTTGTGCATCAGTGTTCAGCTGACGGCTGCCACAGTGACCAAAAATCCACTTATTTTTATTGTAATGTGAGAAGCCCCCGACCTGGGTAGCCAAGGCTAGGCCAATCTTGTCTGATCCCAGAAGCTAAGCAGCCCCTAGTTAGTACTCAGATGGAAGATGGGGTCACCAGGTCTTACCTGACTGCTGGTGTGTGTGTGTGTGTAGGGGGGGTTTCCTTGTCCCAAACTGGGATATCTTGGGCAAGTGTGCAAAGCATGCACGCCACTATGATGTCACCCAGAACTGACATCATTGCACAGAGCATGTTGCAGGTGGGGGCTCTATCATTCGAGGAAAAACCATAGCGTTTTCCCTCGAATGATAGAGAGTCCTCCCGTAATGGGCCCTGCATGATGACGTCACCTCTGGGTGACCTGCTGTTAGTAAAATGGCAACACTGGAGGAGACTCACGCAGATCCCTTGCGAGATAGAGGGCAAAACAAACCAACCAACCACAATTGTCTCCACATTAATAAAGACAGTGTAGGACATTTGGGACAACATTGCTCTCGGTGTAGTGGTTAAAGGGTCGGATTAGGATCCGGAAAACCCAAGTTCGTATCCCCCCACTTCCATGGAAACTTGCTGGGTGACCTCGGGCCAGTCACCCACTCTCAGCCTAACCTACCTCACAGGGTTGTTGTGATGATAAAACAGAGGAGAGGAGAATGATGTAAGCTGCTTTGGGTCCCCGCTGGGGGGGGGGGAATATAAAGAAAGTAGATAATAAATACATACAATTATGTCTTATGGCTTCAAACAAGTAGTAGTAGTTGCATTGTACTCAGGGTTACCAGCCTCAAGGTGGGACGTGAGATTTTGGCATTGAAACTGATCTCCATTTGGCAGAGATTAATTCCACTGCAAGAAATGGCATCCCTGAAGAGCTCCCTCCTGCTGCCCTCCATAGACACCACCCCCAAATTTCCAGGGATCTCCAGGGATTTTTCGAAATGAAGTTGGTTTTCCTAATTGTAACCTCTGTGCTCTTCTTTGCTGGCTTTTTAAAAACATGCATAAAGTCCCAGATTGTGCAAAGACCTCAGTGAGGCTGTATCCACACGGTAATGATTTCCCATATTCCTTCTATTGCCACAACAAAGCCTCAGAGATAAACAAATGCCACACTATGTCAATTAGAGATTTAAAAAAAAAAATCCGAGAAAGCCCTCTGTGGCAAAGGGATAGGAAAATACCGTTGTTGTCAGACTCCCAGTAGAACCACTCTTAACAGTGTCTTTTGTTTGAAAGTTTTTTGAAAAGATTTGGTTAACTGTAGAGGCAAACGTCTTTGTGAGAACTGGTGATGCCAGGCCTAGGGATTGAAAATAAAGATGGGGTCCCACATTCCATGCATACGTCACCCACACCAGCGTTACTAATGGTCATGAGAGATATACGACCCAACTAGCCATGCCCAAAGTCTCTCTCCCAAGATCGGCTCCCAAGTGAAAACCTGAGAACTTCCCGAGGGCTGCATGAAGAAGAGTTACAAGCGGCACATCCTTACTGTCAGCTACGCCGCCATGAGTGTGGAGAGGCTTTCGAATTGCTTTGCATTCCTTCCCATGCGCTTAATTGCTTCAAAGCTGCAACGCTTATCTGTCAAGGTTACTGGAGGAGATGGTGGTGTCTACCTTCCGTGGGAGCGTCTTCGTTCCCAGCTTCGCAACCGTTAGAGAGTCTTGCAATCTCCCGCACACGGGAGTCCACCTAGTTGGGTATTGCTAGGGGGGGCACATACGAATGCCCTATATCCTATTATGCGCACAGGTAGCCCGCCATTCCTAACAGTGTTCATGTTATTGCATCTATGGCTTTTCAATAAAAGTAAAACCTTACTGGAAGCGTGTACTTTGTTGTTTTGCTGTGGGTCCTGACACTTACCTACAGACAATCACACTCACACTCACTGTCATGTCATGTCAGCGAGGGCAGAAGATAAGGGCATAGAGCAATACCAGATGTACCTAACAAGCAGGGATACAAAAGTGAAGCCTTAGCAGTACAAAGACAATAAATCCAGAGCCTGAGTCCAATAGTTGTGGGGCAAGGTGAATGGTACTGATATAGGTGGCATCTGCAGAAATGTCTCCTTTCCATTAGGATTGCCATAGGTCAACTTTGGCTGACAACTGGTGGGAGGGTTGGGAGAGCAAGACACACAGGAGCAGCACCGTGCAAGACTGTGATGTCATTTCCAGATGTGAAATGGGAAGTGATGTCCCTCCATCACAGTGTGCCATAGGATTTCCCTGAAACTCTACGGCAAAACCATAGAGTTTCAGGGTATATCTAGAGTGTTGTGTGACGTGGTGACATCCCTTCCAGTATTTTTTGGCTGGAAATGATGTCACAGCATTACACAACACTGTTTCCCCCTATCATTCTCACACCATTGCTCCCCTGGGTGCTGGTGAGCAACGGGGGAGTGGCATCGGGAAAATGGCAACTCTGCCTCCTGTCACATAGTGTACAATGCCAAATTGAGTGTGAAATTTCCCAACAGATTGTACCAAACTGAGTTTGGGAAAGATTGTAGTGAAGCAAGGGGAAAGCAGAAGTGGATAATGAAGAGGCGACGTTACATGGACGCGCCAAAACAAACGCCCCTTTAGTTTTGACAAAGTACAGAACGAACCTTCTAAATGGGAGCAGACTCAGAAATGGAATGAAAATGAACACAGAACTGCTTGCAAACGCTCTTAATCTGTTCAGTTAGTTCTCGTTATCGGCCAGGGTTCCTTGACATGGCAGTTGGGTTTAGGGAGGTCTAGAATTCACTGTGCACACACCTAACAGGAAAGCAATCGTGTTTTGCTCCTAAAGGTATGCCTAGACCAAGGAGGCATGTATTGTGCTTTCATCGGGAAGAGTAATTCGGCATTTCCACAAAACCACAAGTTTTACCATTCCTTCTCCTCTTACCCAGGTTATTCCTCCACTGACATGTGCGAAGCTTGGTGCTGTGCTGATAATATACACCCCATTAATTTAATTTAATAAATTCCTCATGCATTAGCGACCTTCATAGTGAGTTAGCAATGATGAGCAATAATGCCCAGCAAAAGAATATTATATCTGGAATTCTCTAATCTAAAAAGACTTCTTTGCACTCGATCGGCTCTAATGTGCGGTGACGAAAGATCGCAAATACAAGTGACCTTTCACTTCTTGTTAGCACGGAGCTGTTGTTTTTGCCATTTGAAACCCAAACCGAGCCCCACACCCTGCTAGACTGGGTTGGGTTTGGCACATAAGCAACTGATAGCTCAAATCAGATAGCTCAGATCAGGAGATAGCATATCAGTTGCTTTATTGAAGTATGTAGTTTGGTTGTAGTTTTCACATACATATGACACTGACTTATACTGGATCAGATCTAGGGATGCCAGCCTCCAGGTAGGACCTGGGGATCCCCCAGAATTACAGTTCATCTCTAGACTACCCAGACCAATTCCCCAGAAGAAATGGGTGATTTGGAGGGTGGACTCTATGGCATTATTATTATTATTATTATTATTATTATTATTATTATTATTGTTGTTGTTGTTGTTGTTGTTGTTGTTGTTGTTGTTGTTGTTGTTGTTGTTGTTGTTGTTATTCCTCACCATATCCCATGAGTGGGGTCAGGGCAGCCTACAACATAAGATTCATAAAACAATAAAAGCGGTAAAACCAATAAAACAACAGACGGCACAATAAACAAGTCTTCCTCCACACCCTCACTACTTTCTCAGGGTATTGTCACCAGCAGCAAACCAATTCTAAGAGGTTTTGGCTCAGTCAAAGGGTTTGCACTCAAGCTCCTCTCTGCTTTGGTCACTTAAAGAATGTAGCACCACTTCTGGCTCTACTCTCTCCGTCCTTCCCCACTCCTGGTAAGTTTGGACCAAACGGGGCTTCGTATGGTTCCAAGAGATCAGACTGATAGCATTTAAAGTGAAAAGAAGTTTAATGAGTAAATTTAAAGCACATGATGCAGGAAAAAACCCCAGAAATCTGGGGGGGGGGGAATTAAAATATATGCAATATATACTGTTCTGTCAAATCTGAACTAATTTCACTGCTTTAGCAAGCTAAAATGCATCATTTATAACATACCGTATATTTGTGGAATATAAAAGTTATAACTGTCTTAGTTTTGTACAAGCAAAACTGCAAAATTGCAAGCTTGAGAGAACATTGCAAGCTGATGCCCCCTGTGCTATTTGAGCACATATTCCTTAATTTTTGCTACTGGTTAGAAAGAGCTCAGTTATCCACGAAACCTTCAGAGTTTTGCTGTAGAGCTTTAGTGTAGTTTCTGTCTTACCTCCTTCTGATCTTTTTTCCCCTCCTGCAAGATAGCGCAATAAGCTACTTGTTACCCAAACTGTGGATATAGGTCTCACAATCGCTGGAAGGAGAAGTGGAAAGGTCAGCCACAAGGCAGGTCAAAAGGACAACAGGAGGCATGCAACAGTTGAAAAGTAATGAAAGCCCTGCATGGTCCCCTCATGAAGGTTTGGTATCCTTCTAGGTGCAGAAATGCATCTTGGATTCAAGAGCTGTCTATGTCTACAGAATGTCCATGTTGTCTTTAAAAGCATTTCACTCATTCTAGTACTGAAAATATTTCATAGGACAGGGGTTTCAAACTCATTTTTTATGAGGTCCAGATTTGACATAAATGAAACCTTGTTGGGCCGGGCCATGTGTGTCATAAAATGTAATGCCAGGTAGCACAGATATAAACTTTATAAAAGTCACAAACACAAAGGGGTTTTCCCCACCCTGAATCTTTCCAGTTTTCCCCATTGTCCTACACATCTCGAGGTGGGGCTTTTGCCCAGCAGAGCTTCTGGTAAGCTGCTGGAAATTTGATTGGTTGTGCAGATATTGAAAACGTTGCTTCAGTAGCAGCTGACACCACAGCGCAAGGAGCTGTGTGCATGCAAGAAAATATTGTTTAAACAATAACTTTATTTTCAAAGTCCTCCATTTTAACAGGGGTTCAGCCTGAAATGTTGAAGAGTTGCTGTCACACTTATGCATAGGGATGTGCATGAACTGGCTCACAAACTAAAGTTTATGATGAATTTTGGCCAGTTTGTGGTTCGCAAAGGGCAGTTCATAGCAGGTCAACTGGCATGAACTTTCCATTAACTTTCAAGAAGTTCCTGGAGGTTCATGCCACTTGGTGAATAGATACATTTCTAGACAGACTGTCTCTGCTCAAATAACATGAATACCAAATTTCAAAGCAAGAGGGGGTGGAATTCTCCAGCCTTGGAAGAACTGTTTTCAGTTTCAAACTAGTCATGTCTGTTTCAAAAGAGGTTTTCCCTCTCCCTTTGCAGGGGTTCCTTTGTGTGCACTTCCCATTTTCTTGCACAGAGCTTGCAAAATCCCACTCTCCTCTTGCTTGGATTTGCAGTTCTGTGCTTTGAGATCAGTCCTTTTAAGCTTATAATGCCAGCGGCACTGGGTTCTGCTAGTCACTCTGTGATTGTACCGTACTGCTGGGCACTGTGTACATTGTACTAGTTCTTTTGGGCTTCCAAAAATGGCCCTCCTTGCGTGGATTATGATTGCACTGGCATTGCCACATTGAAACTGGGTTCTGCTGGGTTTGCAACCCCCACTTGCTTGTGATTCTGTGCTTCACATCAGTTCTGCTGAGCTGGCATTGCCATATTGGCACTGGGTTCTGCTGGTCACTCTGTGATTGCACTGGTATTGCTGGGCATTCTGTACATTGTACTGGTTCTGCTGGGCTTGCAAAAATACCCCTTTGCTTCGATTGGGATTGAACTCTTTGCTACATTGGCATTGGGTTCTCATGGGCACTAGTACATTGCAATAGTTTTGCTGAACTTCAGTGCTGGAGAAACAAAAGGCCATACCAGTAGGCGGGGGGAAGAAAAAAGCAGGTGCAAGGTGAAAGTAGTTATTAGAACTTTATAGATCCCTATGCATTTCACAGTAAAGCTTCTTAAGGAATTCTTCTATGGGGTTTTTCAAATTCTATCTTGAGCAATGAGGCTTCCACACCACTCCTTGCTTGGATCATGATTCTGTGCTTGACATAAGTCCATATGAGCTGGCATTGCCACATTGGCACTGGGTTCTGCTGGGTTTGCAAAAATGTCCCCCCACCACGACCTTCAGTTTCTCTGGTTTGACTTTAGTCCTGTTGGGTTTCCACTGCCACAGTGGTGCTGCCATGTTATCCAGGAGAAGTGGAATGCATGTTTTAAATAAATAATAAATAAATAAGAGATTTCTTTATCTTGGAGATTAGGTATAATTCCAGATCTCCAGCCCCCACCTGGAGAATGGCAACCCTATCATTGATAGTTCTGTTGGCTAATGCCACTGGAAACATTTTTTAAAAAAAAAATCAGTGATTCTTTGGTATTCTCCCAGTTGTTAATTTCCTCTTCCACCAAGTATAATTCTGGAGTTCATATAATTCATTCTCCCTGATGCTGCTTCCAACAGGCAGTTCTTTCTTTTTCCTTTTCTCCCCCCACCCTTTTCTTCCCCCCTTTTGGCTTAAACCAACACGGGAATCTTCTTTTGCAATTAGAGCTTTCCTTATCGTGAACTATCACAGCCTCTTCCCATCCAGTCGGACTGAATACTGATGCCTTGTGATATCAAAAAAATATATAACCCTATGAAATATTCACATTCTGCTCAGCACCGGCTCTGCATTGGAGATTAGCTTTCCCGAGGCCCTAAGTGATTAAGCCCTGATAGCTGGCAAGGCTGTTAGCGTGAGAAGCAGATTTTTACGGACAACAGGAATTACAGACTTCCATCTCAGGGGGGGGGGGCTATCTTGCCGATTCAGAGGGAGTGCTGAATGGTTGCACGGCAACCGCCTCAGCTATGCATACATCCTCTTCTGTATATGGAAGGGCAATCACGGAAGACCATTCATCAACTTTTGCTGAGGGAACATGTTCGTATGTATCAGTTATGCTCAGCAACTGGTGCATTGTGTAAAAGCTCTGGCAGACGATCTGTTAGTCTGCGGCGTCCGCCAGGACCCAACGAAATGCCAACATTCACAACAGGCCCCGAAGAGTTTTTCAGTGCCTCATTCATCTCCCCGCACCCCCCAAATCCCCACAAGATGCATTTTGAGATTATAAGTGAATAACATTGAGAGTCTTAAAATATTACTGTCAAGCCTTCCCCTAAAAAACAAAATACGACTAGGGTTTCTTTTCTCACTGCCTGGTGGCAACATTTTAAAAACAGCAACAAACTTTTTTTTTTTTAAGTTCTCCATGTTTTACCTTCCATAGCTTTCTCCACAGGCACTTTGAGACAGTAGTTCTCAACCCTTGATTCAATCACATAAAGTGACTCACATACAGTAAAGGTAAAGGTTCCCTTGCTCGAAAGGCAGTCGAATCCGACTCTAGGGTTGCGATGCTCATCTCCGTTTCAAAGCCGAAGAGCCAGCGCTGTCCGAAGACGTTTCCGTGGTCATGTGGCCTGCATGACTAAACACCAAGGCGCTCGGAACGCTGTGACCTTCCCACCGAAGTGGTCCCTATTTATCTACTTGCAATTTCTTGCTTTCGAACGGCTAGGTTGGCAGGAGCTGGAAACAGAGATGGGAGCTCACTCTGTCATGCAGCACACTCGGGTCTTGAACTGCTGAACTACCGACCTTCCACAGCCTGCAGTTCAGCGTCTTAACCACTTGAGCCACCGCAGCTCCACTCACAATATCTTCCCCAGCACAAGATTACTGACCATGAAAGAGGGACAATTTTCACCAATTTTCCCCTTCTACTGCAGATCTTTGACTTCTCCCTCATGCTGTTCTTTGGGGTCTCCTTGGGGGGGGGGCTCTTTTCCATGTCATTATACTTCTGAGTTGGGTCCGGAAAACAAATACACAACACACACACACCGTTTCCCAGCAGGTAAAGGTTTCCCTTGCTTGAAAGCCAGTTGAATCTGACTCTAGGGGGCAGCGCTCATCTCCATTTCCAAGATGAAGAGCCAGTGCTGTCTGAAGACGTCTCTGTGGTCATGTGGCTGGCATGACTAGACACTGTTGTTACCTTCCCACCGAAGTGGTACCTATTTATCTACCTGCAATTTCTTGCTTTCGAAATGCTAGCTTGGCAGGAGCTGAGGCCAGAGATGGGAGCTCACCCCGTCACATGGCACTCGGGTCTCGAACTGCTGAGCTACCGACCTTCCGGTCTGCAGCTCAGTGTCTTAACCTCTGAGCCACTGCGGCCCCTGATTTCCCAGCAGAGTGGAGTTAAACCAAACAGTAGAGGGTACAGAATGTCAGTGACGCACAGGGGATAATTCTTTTTATGAATCAAACTCCCTTAGCAAAGCGACATCTCTCCACCACACTGTGAGATTACATTCACAGCAGTCTGATACTATTCTGGGGTACACTCCATCCTTCAGTACATTCTTTGATTCCAGAAAAATGATTTCTGAGAACTTGTCGCTGGCTTTTAATGTCCCTCATTCTGGACTGTCAAAGACCAAAGAGGCCTAGGCCTAAGTGTAACTTCTGTGGTAGAAGTTCTGCCTCACATCCCGTAGGGCAGTGGTGGCGAATCTATGGCACGGGTGCAAGAGGTGGCACTCATAGCCCTCTCTGTGGGCACGCGTGCCATCGCCCCAGCCAGGCCCAGACCATCATTAAAGTGTCGAATTCTCTGCCAAATAATTTTAAGTAAATGAAAGCATTTGGGATTGCTTTCCTTACTTTGTTTGGATCCTCTTAAGTTAATGTGTGAGTTGTTTTTTCTAAAGTAAAACCTCAGTATTCAGGTTAAATTGCCGTGTTGGCACTCTGCAATAAATAAGTGGGTTTTGGGTCACAGTTTGGGCACTCGGTCTCTAAAAGGTTTGCCATCACTGCCATAGGGCATTTAGTCTAAACCCGCCACCACCACCACCAGAAGAACAGTAATAACTGCATCGCTCAGACTCATGCTTTTTCTGTGTCTGCTGTTATGCTATGGAATTTGTTTAACCCACTTCAAGACAGATTCATGAAGGGTAATCCAAGAATAGCCACTAGGCATAATGAGTAAAGGGCACCTCCATATGGCAGGAAGTATTGTGTATTGGTTAGAGTGTCAATTAGGATCTGGGAGAACATAAGATAAGCCATGTTGGATCAGACCAATGGTGCATCCAGTCCAATATTCTGTGTAGCCAAAACCCAGGTGCCACCAGGAGGTCCACCAGTGGGGCCAGAAATCCAGAAGCCCTCCCACTGTTGCCAGTTTGGTGTAGTGGTTAAGTGTAGTGGAAGAACTGGGTTTGGTTCCCCACTCCTCCAATTGCAGCTGCTGGATGACCTTGGGCAAGCCATAGTTCTGTCAGATGTGTCCTTGAAAAAGAGCAGTTTCTGTCAGAGCTCTCTCAGCCCCACCTACCTCACAGGGTGTCTGTTGTGGAGAGGAGAAAGGAAAGGAGTTTGTAAGCCGCTCTGAGACTCTGAGTGAAGGTGGGGTATAAATCCAATTTCTTCCTCTTCTTCTCAGGCACCAGCTTTGAAGCACTACTCTGTCATGGGAGCTTGGTGGGTGACCCTGGGCTACTCACATACTCACTGGGTTGGTGTAAGGATGAAATGGAGGAGAGGAGAAGAATGTAAGCTGTTTTGGGTCCCCATTGGGGAGAGATGTGGGGTATAAATGAAGTAAGTAAATAAATAAATTACACAGAGTCCCCAAACCCCCTAAAACCTCTGAATACCAGTGCAAGGAGGCGGCAGCAGGAGAGGGCCTTGGCCTCTATGCCCTCTTTGTTGGGCCATCCAGGGCAACTGGTTGGCCACTGTGTGAAACAGTACGCTGGACTCAATGGACTGCTACTCTAATCCAGCAGGGCTCTTCTCAGGGCTATTTTAGGGCAGGAACGCACAGGAACGGAGTTCCGGCTGGCTTCAGAGTTGGCCATGCCCACAACAGCCAAAACCTCTGTGTGCGTGGCTACAGAGGGAAGGCCTGGAGAGCAACCCCCCCCAGTGACTCCGAGGCGGGCGGGCCAGGGGTGGCCCTGGAAGGATCAGGGAGGCATTTAAATGCCTCCCCATGCCTTCCCCGGCCTGTCCAAGGGCTGGCTTGCCCTGAGCTTCCCACGGCCGCAGGGCGCCCGGGCAAGCCAAGGGAAGGCAGTTTAAATCAGCCTTCCCTTCCCTTCAAGGGAGTGCTTGCCCGGGTGCTTGCCCTGCAGCTGGGGGGTGCTCGGGCAAGCCAAGGGAAGGCATGGGGTGTGGGCTAATATGCTAATGAGCTGTGCTGTCGGGTGTGTGGCCTAATATGCTGATGAGTTTCTGCTGTTGGGTGTGGCCTATTATTCTAATGAGTTCCTGCTGGGATTTTTCTACAAAAAAGCCCTGGTTTTAGCTTCTGCCACTGTTGGGTACAGGGTACGGTATCAGAAGCCGCCTTCAAATCCATGAAGGCAGCAGCAAGGATCCCCCAACTCTTGGTTGTATATTTATTGATTGAGAACTGAATGAAGATGTTCATAGGAGGCTCTCTTCTTCTTTGTACCTGGCCAGCCTACCTCCTCCATTCCCTTCCCCTCTTAAACACACATGCCTCAAAACCAAAGCTCACATTCACATCCATATCCACACTACCGATCAAACACCCTGCACATAGCCAATGACACCCCGCACGGTACTTAGAAGGGCAGATCATTTTTAGAAAGTCACCCCCAATGAATCTTCTGTCTGGTGGCTCCAGGAAATCATTTTATGTAAAAGCAAATTTGATTTCATGCCCCCTTCTCCCCTCTTTTTGGTCTCCTAACTGGGTTGATGTTTTCGCCATGAAGCTCTGGGAAGGATAAGCATATGGAGCAGAGGTCCATCAGTGGCTATTAGCCACAAGGTATAGATAGGGGCTCTGGGGCAAGTGATGCTCTGTCTTCTTGGTGCTTGGGGGGGTCAACAGTGGAGGGCTTCTAATGTCCTAGCCCCACTGGTGGACCTCCTGATGGCACCTGGTATTTCTGGCCACTGTGTGACACAGAGTGTTGGACTAGATGGGCCATTGGCCTGATCCAACATTGGCGTCTCTTATGTTCTTATGCTCTTATGTTAAGGAGGCTACTTCACTGGTATCCTCTCAAGTTCTTCTGCTGGCTACATAATGGGTGTTCCTCCTCCTCCTCCTCCTTGACCTGTGGCCTGTAGTGAAATCGATTTGGCTGTTCTCAAGGACACCCGTGGCAGGGAAAGCCTCTCGGTTGAATGCTGTGAAGCTCAGAGGGTGGAGTCTGACGTAGCCGAGGATGTATTCCTAAATGCTTTCCCTAATAGATCATTATTGAAAGAGGAGGTCAGTGAAGAGGGTCACTGAAGCCACCGGACTGCCTTGGGTAAGAATCAGGTTTAATTACCGTGCTGGGCAAGAATGACAGAGACAAGCCATCCGTAACCTTTCCTGAATTAAACCTTATCAGGAGGGCGATATTCTCTGTTAAATTCGACCGGAAGGTGCAGTTATTATTTCAGTACGTGGCATATGACTGCCCACGGGGAAAGGCTGCACACTCAAAAATAAGGTGGCCGAAATCTCAGATGTGAGACTGCATCAGAGGTCATTTCGGGGGGGAACGCGGGGGAATGCAGTTCCCCCGGGTGAGGTGCGGGGGGCGGGGCACACAACGAAGCCCCGCCCCCTGCTTCCAGCCACCCCGCTTCCGGCCCACATTCAGCCAGGAGGAGGCAGGAGAAGAGGGAGGGTAAGTTGCTTCCTCCCCGCCTCTCCCCACCCCTGCCTGCCTGGGGCCAGGGAGGGCCTTGGCGGGGCTTCCTTGCACTCCCGCCGGCCTTGCAGGTCCACCGCCAGGCCCCTGATGTCAGGGGGTGTGGCCTATGCTAATGAGTTATGCTAATGAGTTCCTCTAGCTCTTTTTCTACGAAACGACCCCTGGACTGCATAGCTTTTTATTCTGCACCGCAGTACTGCCCTTACCTCCTTCGCAGTGAATAGGATGAGGAATAGCAAATGGGGTCATGGGATTAGACAGTCAGCAGCAACCGCAGTGGCAGCAGGGGGAACCGCTTGAGCTAACTCCTGCTGTTCTTCTTGCTGGTACTGTTACTGCCACTGGAATCTGCTATTACCGCCATACAAACTATTATAACTATTCTGGGTGGCCCAGGCTAGCCTGATCTTGTCAGATCTCGGAAGCTAAGCAGGATTGGCCCTGGTTAGTATTTGGGTGGGAGACCACCAAGGATGCTACACAGAGGCTGGCAATGTTTGGTGTAGTGGTTAAGTGCGTGGACTCTAATCTGAGGAGAACCAGGTTTGATTCCCCACTCCTCCACTTGCAGCTGCTGGCTGACTTTGGGCAAGCCATACTTCTGGCACAGCTGTTCTTGAAAAAGAGCAGTTTGTGTCAGAGCTCTCTCAGCCCCACCGACCTCACAGGGTGTCTGCTGTGGGGCGGGGAAGGGAAAGGAGTTTGGAAGCCACTCTGAGACTCCAAGTGAAGGGCGGGGTATAAATCCAATATCTTCTTCTTCCTCCTCTTCCTCCTCTTCCTCCTCTTCCTCCTCTTCCTCCTCTTCCTCCTCTTCTTCCTCTTCTTCCTCTTCTTCTTCTTTCTCCTCTTCTTCTTCTTCCTCTTCTTCTTCTTCCTCCTTCTCCTCCTTCTTCTTCTTGCCATCATGTTACAACTGACTTGTGGTGCCCCTTGCAAGGGGCTTTCAGGGCAACTGAGAAGCAGAGGTGATTTGCCATTGCCTTCTTCTGCATAGTCTTCCTTGGTTCTCATCCAAGTACCGACCCTGCTTAGCTTCTGAGATCTTACAAGATCGGGCTACGCTGTCGTGTCATCCTTGCCACAGAGTCTAGTGCAGTGCTCAGATTATGAGGGATGAAGTGGGTGACCTTTAATGAAGTTCAGAAGTCACACTTCCTGACTCTCATTAACATTAGCTTCTCCCACTGGCTCTCCAAAGCCACACCCTGGGGTTGCCAGTTCCAAATTGGGAAATACCTGGAGATTTGGGAGGTGGATCCAGGGGTGGGTGGGGTTGGGGGAGAAGGGGAACTTCCATGGCATAGAGTCTACCTTCCAAAGCTACTTTTTTTCTCCAGGTGATCTGATTCCAGGAGATCTCCAGCCACCACCTGGACGTACATACAGTAGCTTAAGCACTGTATGTAGTAAATTTACACATCGATTGAGAAGAAGATCTTAAATGTTATAAGCAATTATTGTATTTTGTGAGAGGTACACTGTATACACAGCTATATTATAAAACCCAATACACAGTATATAGATTTACAAGAGTGTAACACTTCAAAAAATTCTAATTAAAATGTTATATAGGTGGCACTGGACACCGGATAAACTGTTTAAATGCTACGCTAATGTCCCTGGAAACTGTTGGAGGTGCAAGAACAACATAGGAACATATTTTCCTATCTGGTGGACGTGTGAGAAAATACAAAGATTTTGGGAAAGTATTAAGCAGCTAATAGAAGAAATTACAGAA
Organism: Gekko japonicus; assembly: GCF_001447785.1. Taxonomy (NCBI): domain Eukaryota; kingdom Metazoa; phylum Chordata; class Lepidosauria; order Squamata; family Gekkonidae; genus Gekko; species Gekko japonicus. The sequence goes on along the minus strand of NW_015170329.1, from coordinate 324,501 downwards.
ATCATTTTGCCAATCACACCAGAAATCTTTTTACTTAACATCACACCAGAGGGAATTAAACATAATGAGGCTGCGGTCACACGCAACATTAGCCACGCAAGAGATACGGAAGACAGGCGGAGTTTCCGGGCGCGATCTCACCAGCACATCTGGGGAGCGTAGCGCTTCTGTGGCACAACTGAGGCTTCCTCCCGAAACCGCGCAGCAAAAAAACTAGTACCTCGGAGATACTAGTTTCCGGAAACTGCGGGGCAAGGGCGGGCGTCTGATCGCGTTTCCGGTGGCATCCGGCGCCCGCCCATGTCCCCTTGTGAAAAAGTTTTTTATTTTCCCAAGTCCCCATGGTTGCGCACATGCACCCAACGGAGCATGCGCATTCGTAGTGAACACAAAAAAGAAAACTAGTTCACCGCGCCGCGCGCTTCTTCGTTGCGCGCAGGCATGTGTTGTGATCGACGCCTCTCCGTAACCACAGAAGCTCCACGGTACCTCCACAGAACCTCCACAGGAGGTATGATCGCTTTACTGCGTGTTAGTTTGCCCCAGGGCAAACAGCCACGCTTCCACCCTGCAGTTTCCTGCCCGTGTGACCGGGGCCTCAGTTAGCTATTATACTGTATGTAATTACAATCTCAAGAAAAACAATAGCAAAGAATTGGAAAACAGATAGAGTACCGAATAGGGAAGAGTTGATTCTGAAGCTTTTTGAAATAATAGAAATGGATAAGTTGAATATGTACTTGGCGGAAAAAACAGAAAATAGCTTTAAGCAAAAATGGCAAAAAGTCAATAAGTGGATTGAAGAAAATGTTTAATGTAACCCCAAAATGTTGGAGAATACAATATATTTGGAGTGTATGTTATGTTGTATGGAAAAATGAAAATAAAAAACTTTTTAAAAAATCTAATTTTTGTTATAACCACCTGGATGTTTGCAACCCTACCACACCCCCAAATTCCTTCAGCATTTCTCTTGTGGCAGAAGTTCTGCCTGTTCCTCAACTGAACACCCAGCCCTGAAAGACACAACCCAAGCCTCCCCATTGCGGCTTCTGATTGTTCGTGCCGAACTGCGCATGCACAAGTTTACCATTTGTCATCCTTACCCTGATTCTACTCTGCATGTTTTTCTGTTTCATGTGTGCAATGGGTGATCAAAGACTGTTGGATGGATTTAAAGTGAGCAAACAGGAAATGCGCAGTTTGTTTGAAAACAGAACAAAATTACGTGGGGAAAGTAGGTGTCAAGTTACATTACTTTCCTATTTTAAATTCACTCATGTTCTGGCAATACAATCATTTATGCTAATGAGCTTCAACTATTTAGCACAAAGAAGGATAATTTTCAAGTCCAAAATTCATTTGTGCTTGGCTTTGTCATATTTTTTAATAACCAGATCCATCACATTCTTTGCGGAATTAATTACGAAGCAGAACTTAAGCCTGATTAACAAACACCAATTTTAATAATGAAAGGCTTGTTTGTAATTGTTAAACGGCAAACTATTAAAATTAAAACATGCAGAGCAGGAAGCGTAATCTCTTTTAATTTTCCATCTCATTCATTTATACTGTTAATATTAAGCCAATGCATGTGGACCGTTCTACTGATTATTCCTCCCTCCCCCCAAAGAGAAGAAATTAAAGTTATTTCTATTCTCTGTTTTAGTAAATCTTTCATTTCCTTTCAATAAAACCAACCTTAGTGTTTCCCTGTATTTACCTAGAGGATGCCATCTCTCTTTCTTTTCTTGCTGTCTCACAAAACAGGTTTTTCAACCTAACCTCTGAAATACACTTAACTTATCTAGCACTGGGGTCAAAGAGACCCCAATGTCTGCTGCCACTGAAAACAGCAGCTACATTTTTAATTCTCCCTCACGGACCATTGACCTCTGTCCCATTATCTCAGTGTAGTATTTTTCATCACCAGTATCACTTGTAGCTAACAATATGGGGCAGAAGTGGAATATGTAAAATACCCCAGTATCAGGATATGGGCATGTTTTCCTAGGCTGCATTCACATATCACTGACTATTGGACATGACTGGATATTGCACCGTCATTGCACAATAGCAAAAAAATTGTGACTTGATTTTCCTATGACAACAATACAAACTAGTGCAACAATAGCATAATATCCAACACTGTGAATTCAAGATGTCAGGTCTGGAAGGGGGGGGGGAATTAAGTGCCTGTTCATTGGTATTGGGGGCTGTCATCACTTCAAAAAACAAGTTGTGGACTTTGATAAGTGCTGACAACGATTTCTGTTTAATGTAAAGAAATATGAAATTCCATTCAAGATTATTATTTACAGTAAAGTTGATGTCAGTGCTGAACGTTAGCAGACATCTGTTTCTCCATTACTGTCAATTTCCTTCTTCCTCTGAGATAAGAAGTCACTCTAATGATTACCCACTGCCTAGACTTGAATGTTCAAAGGTGGAAAGTCCCTATTATATTCTGCTCAGTGAGATGAAGTTGTTTTTAAAACTTATTTCTTCCTCTGATTATTACATGAAGACCTATTGTCTGTTTGAACTTCAGAGTTCCGAGTGACTTTTTCCTGGATGATGTGGGTTCACCTACCTTTTTCTCAATTGCATTCCAGAACTTGTTAAGATTCTTAGTACATTTCAAAGCAAAGATGCTGACATCACACAACAGGCGACCTTTGAAAAGTGTGGCAGGCCTTCTTGACTCCAGACTGCTATTCATGGATAAGCCAATTTGCCCTCTCTTTCGTCTTTGTCATCTTTGGCGAGGAGCCATCGCTCAGTGGTAGAGCATCTGCTTAGCATGCAGAATTTCCCAGGTTCAATCCCCAGCATTTCCAGGGAAAAGGACCAGGTTGTAGGTGATGTGAAAGGTCTCAGTCTGACACCCTAGAGAGCAGTGTTCCCTCTAAGTTGAGTTAGTGTGAGCTAGCTCACAGATGTTTAGCCTCTGGCTCACACATTTTTGTCTTAGCTCAGGAAGGATGGCTCCAGAGCAAACTAATTGATGCAGCAGCCAAATCACTCGCTCACAACTTTAATTCCAGTAGCTCACAAATTAGAATTTCTGCTCACAGGACTCCACAGCTTAGAGGGAGCATTGCTAGAGAGCCACATCCAGTCTGAGTAGACAACACTGAATGTTGATGGGCCAAGGGTCTGATTAGTATAGGGCAGCTTCATGTCTTCGTATGTTCTTTATTTTCTCTTTTGACACGAGGAGTGAGTAGCAATGCACAGAGCTTTCACAGGCATCTTCAGTGTCCTTTTTTGAAACTAGATCACTTCTCCAGCCCCATTGTGTCAACCCAACAAGAGTTTGTTGATCTTTTTTTTTCATCCCTTGGATACAAAGACTCTCCATCTTTTTCAGACCTTAATTTGTAGTGGACAAAAGGGTGATAAACCTCGTTGCCTTGGGCTACCTACACAGCACAGCACACTAGATGTACGTTGAGCGTCCAAAAGCTGATGGGGCAGGTGATGATACACCTGCACTTTTTACTAGAATGACTGGGGGGGGGATGCCTCCTTTGGTGTCTGGCTGGTTTTGGCCCATCTATGCAGTGTGTTTCCCAAATTCCTCTACCCCCTTGGGCAATCTGTCATCATATCATGTTTTAAAGAGCATGAGCTGTACTGTGCAGCTGGTACGGAGATCTTGTCCACTGAGGATGTTAGCCAAATTGCTCTATTTCTTAATAATAAAGTGGGGAAATACGATATTAATGAGCAATTGGCATAACTATAGGATCTGACCTGTGTATACCAGAGTTAGAATTCCCAAGAACCCAGGAGTAGACACAGAGACTGGGTGGCTAAAATAATGATTTCTTTACTAAATATTCTCAAGCATACAAACAATATTCAAACTTTCACACACACAATACAGAACTAAGGACGCAGAGGTGACTGATAGCTGATAGAGGGGTGCTACTATTGAGATATATGTCAGAGTGGTAGAGGTAGCAAGCAGTTACTATGGATCAGTTTGATCTGTTTGTCAGACCTAGCTGTCATGCGAGTAATCATGTAATTACAGCCAGGTGTTTTCTAGCAGGTGTTACTCTTTCAGGGCTTGTTAGAGCTAGTGATTGCATCACCTAGTAAGAGATTGGCTGGGGTTTAGCATAATAGCTATCAGTTTAGTAAGCTGGATGGGACTCAGTTCTCATAGACTAAGGAACGACATGCTGTTCAATAGCCTGTAAATATCTCTGTATATTTTCACCTTTATAACTATATAAACTCTCTGTGCACGTTCATAACTGGTCAGTCTCCCGCTTCTTATTTACAATACCCAATAGATACAACCCATCCAGATGTGCAGGGGTCTATGGAGATGAGATTATGGCCCAAACCGTTTAGGGGTGGACTGCCAGTTGACATCTGGGCAGAAGCACACGGTCTAATGCCATGTGCTCACGGATATAGACATTGGAAAACAATGCAGACCAATGGGCGGCCCTGGGGGCTGGTCTCAGGTGAGAACAATAGATTACCTGGACCAATGATGAGTCCCAGGGGTATGTGGCATCAGGATGGGCCAGGCCTGGATGCGACCAATGAGCTTCCAGAGAGGCAGAGTCAGGCTTAACAAAAGCCTTGATTAAATCAGCCAGGTGCTGAGTGACTGTACTGGGGCTAGTTGAATGGATTTTCTGACCACTAATGGTCCTACCAAGGCAGTTGAATAGGTTCCTAGATACAGACAAAAGATCGGAGATGGGAAGGATTGTTAATGATTTGAATGCTTGAATGGTTTATCCCGGTATCCTGAGGGACAGAGCAAGAAAGGACAAAGAATTTACACATAGATAGGATGACACAAAAGGGCTGGGGTGAGGTACCGGAGAGAAGAGGACTCTTTGCCAGGTGGTGTCAGCAAGCTGCCATTCTGTTTTCTGTGACATAGACTTTAGAAATGTAGATACTCCACCTGGTGGAACCCATTGTTGTTCCATAAGCATATCTCTGCTGGGTGGAGGGGGAAGTCTGGAAGTTTGCTCTGTGGTGACCTGACGAAACCTGAAAATGGAGACCCCTTTTTGGCAGAGTACTTGCAGCCTGACTCTGTAGTTCAAGCTGAGAGTGCTTGACTTTTGGGGACTTTGGTTCAGATTAGGAAGTGGGGTGCCCCTGTTTTGGGGCTACCCAAGTGTAAAAGGCAGTGCCTCTGGCAACAGCGATCACCAGTGACTAAACAAGACCCACCCTTCTATCTCTCAATAGCAATGCAACAAATATATTTCTTTTTCTTTCTTTTTTTAATCCCCTGAAACAGGGTAGCTTTATTACTTTTTTTGTTACACCTATACACTACAGAAAAGAAAAAAGGGAGGGAAAATTACCCCAGGAAAAAAAGGACAGTAAATAAAAACCCACACTATAACTAAAACCCCAAGAGAGAGGGTTCTAATCAGTTAGTATTCTGTTAGTATTTAAAACAAAAAACTTTTCGTTTGAGTCAATGTATTCGGAAATTAGTGAGTTCATATTAGTAATAATAGTTTCTTCTTCTTCTTCTTCTTCTTCTACGTGCGTTCAGAGTTCTTTCATCATCATCGCTGTTTGCAGGACTTCTAATATTTTAAAGAGTTACTTTGGTTTTCTCAGTCGTAAGGTATATGCTTCCTTGGCCTCAACACTCGTTGCACCTGGGTCTCCGTCTCCGTCTTCTATGGTTTCTGCGCCTCCCCCTCCTTCTTGTTGTTCTTCTTCCTCCGATCCGAAAAACCGCTTCAACCATTCTTCTGCTTTGAACACCGAGTCCAGTTTTTCCCTTTTATCTCTGTACTTGAACAAGACCCCTTCCGGAAAAATCCAGGAATATGGAATTTGGTTGATTTGCAGCGTTGAAGTCAACTCTTTGTCGGCTTTTCACTTTTCTCGAACCTCAAATGGAATGTCTTTTAAAATTCCAACAAATATATTTCTTCAACACTTAGTACATTACTCCCAATAGTGCATTACTCCCAATAGTGCATTTCTAGCATTCAGGTTTCTCCGTAGCAGCTTGATCCATGTGCAATTTGGGTATTCAGCATCCTTGCCCACCATTATATAACTGTTTCCAAGGCTTTCCTGCTTTGGCTAGTGTTCGCACATATGGCACCCTCTTCCTCTTGTATTATTTCAGAGGAATTTTACTAGCTTTTCTAGGATACTATGCAAAGCGGTGTGTGGACACTAAGCAAACAATTACTAGCCAATCATGTACAAATAACATATTGTATTGCAATAAAATAATTACAAAATATTATATAACATGGTCTAAAACCGTCGAGTTGACGAAATTTCCACAAGATTCTCCATTAGCAGGAATACATTGAGGCTACATCCTGACTTCTCTATCTTTAAATTTTGATGAATATGATGGCCCGACTTTAGATTCTTGATATGCTTTGCAAACTCTCACAAGAATTTGTTCTTCCTGTAGGAAAATTGTTGGTTGATTAACTGTATACAGACTCCCTCGACAATTACAAAATGACTTTTGCAGTTTGAAAATTTACATTGGCCCTGTTTGGAAGAAGACGACGAAACGAATACATTATCTGGAAAATTTTGTCAACTATACTGTTTTGGACCTTTGCTGTCCATGTTATATAATAGTTTGTAATGATTGTAATTTTGTTGCAATACAAGACGTTGTTTGTACACGATTGGCTAGTAATTGTTTGCTTAGCGTCCAAACACAGCTTTGTACGTTCTCCTTTTTTTGTGATCAGTGGCTGTGGTTCTCTGGGTTTTTTTGTATTTTCGAGGATACTAGCACCAGCTTATGTTGTCCCTGGACAGCGGAAAAGCAAAATGAGGTGGCAGTTGATGGTGGAATTCACCACTCCCTGAATTTGCTTCATTCCATCCAGGAGTTGTTTGGCCATTAAGGCCATCAGGAAAAACGACGACTGAGGGGTGACATGATTGAGGTTTATAAGATTATGCATGGGAAAGAGCAGGTAGAGAAAGAGGTACTTTTCTCCCTTTCTCACAATACAAGAACTCGTGGGCACTCCATGAAATTGCTGAGCAGTCGGGTTAGAACGGATAAAAGGAAGTCCTTCTTCGCCCAAAGAGTGATTAACACTTGGAATTCACTGCCACAGGAAGTGGTGGTGGCTACAAGCATGGACGGCTTCAAAAGGGAATTAGATAGGCATATGGAGCAGAGGTCCATCAGTGGCTATTAGCCACAAGGTATAGATAGGGGCTCTGGGGCAAGTGATGCTCTGTCTTCTTGGTGCTTGGGCGGGCCAACAGTGGGAGGGCTTCTAATGTCCTGGCCCCACTGGTGGACCTCCTGATGGCACTGGTATTTCTGGCCACTGTGTGATACAGAGTGTTGGACTGGATGGGCCTTTGGCCTGATCCAACACTGGCTTCTCTTATGTTCTTATGTTCTTAAATCCCTGTAGGCTCATGACCTGGGGGCCGCCCTGGCCCAGTGTAAGGCAAGGAGAGTCTTGCCTCATGCACAGTGGCTCTGGACTATTTACCTGCAGCTGCTGTTCCCAGCCAAGAGTACATGGTGGAAATGGGGCATGGCACGGTAGGACTCTTTTGCCTTCCCAGTCCACCACTGATTGCATCTCATCACCAGATCATCTTGGAAGGATCTTCGTCAACAACATGATGGTAACAGGTCACATTGGCCAAAGGTATAGTCCTTCAGTGCAATGACACCAGCGATAAATAGGTTGCTTATCTATTCACTTCATTTGTTGTTGTTGTTGTTCAGTCGCACAGTCGAGCCTTACTCTTCGTGACCCCATGGACCAGCTCCCGCCAGGCCCTCCTGTCTTCCGCCATCCTCTAAAGTTGGCTCAATTTCATGTTCGTTGCATCGATGACACTGTCTAACCATCTCCTCCTTTGCCGTCCCTGTCTTCTTTGACCTTCAATCTTTCACAGCATCAGGGTCTTCTCCAGGGAGTGCTCCCTTCTCATTGGGTGGCCAAAGTATTTGAGCTTCAGTTTCATTATCTGGCCTTCCAGGGAACAGTCAGGGTTGATTTCTTTTAGGATGGACTGATTTGATCTTCTTGCAGTCCAAGGGACTCTTAAGAGTCTTCTCCAGCACCATAGTTCAAAAGAATCTATTCTTTGGCGCTCGGCCTTTCTTATAGTCCAACTCTCGCAGCCATACATGACTACTGGGACTTCATTTGTACCCCAATGGCAATTGTTCTGTCATGAGCAGGAAACCAATGTTTCCTCATTCTGAGTTGTGCAAGTCTATTCTGTAGGTAACTCTCTCTTTTCAAAGATTTCAAGGCAAAATAAGAGATCTCCTAGCTGGTAAGGTAAAGCAGCATATGAAAAAAGCCAGGGAAACACTATATCTCATAGAATATGCAAAAGTTTACGTGAAATAGATGAAAATGCAAATATAACGAGAAAGTACAACAATCTATAAATGCAAACAGTGCGACAGGTAGCCAAATAACGAAGGTTCTGGATTCTTCTCTTCGTTTCGTGAATGTCACTTCATCAGAAGTAAGTATTCTCGGCACAATCTCGTTGTCCTTATTTCTTTTCACGATGTAGAAAAATCAATTTTACAAATCAAGCGTCTTATACCATGTCAAATAGTCATCAAAAATCTCATCGGGCACAAGTCAAACATAGTCACTGCTTCTCCGTGCTAGATTTCAGTCAGCAGTCATTCATGCATGTGAGTTCTTGGACAGCTCAATGAATATTGCATTAAAATAATCTTACCGCTTGGCGTTCATGCATGTTATCTCGCACATGTGTATTTTTTCACACCTTCATGGGAGTTGTCGTTTCCCATCCCCCTGTGTCTCTAACTACCTGACCCTAACCTGCTTTCACTTCCTGGGCAGATGTCAAAGCTGCCACAAGGCAGGAGGAAATGCTGCCACCACTGCTACTGCACGGCCACAAAGGCGTGTTAGAGGTGCTCAAGTCTGATGCTGGTGAGGCAAAAAGGTCCAGGGTTCAGTTCGTGAACCATCGTAGCAGTCGGAAATGGTTACAGTGGCCTGCTGCACATGTTCCCTGCAGTTTTGTGGTGCCCCCGCTGCTCATAACAGTCCCAGAACCTGCTCACGTCACCAGTGCTGGTGGAATGCCACTTAGCGTCATTGCCAAAATTGACTATGTATACGAGGCCTTCGATGGAGACTAAATATTTGCTCTTCGTGTGCGCTGTGTCCTACATTGAGGCTTATCGCCAGCACTTCCACAATGTAAAATGGAGGCACTAATAGCTTTTATCTTTCTCCAATATTTATGAAGCCCAATTGCTTTTTTTTTCAATTTATCACACACGCAAAATCGAGCCCATTATCCCAAGCACTATTTGGCGCATTTAAGAAAAAAAATAGATCAGAGAGCATTGGGGTGCCATTTGTATTTGTTAGAATGAAAAATATCTCCTGGTTATTCCTTTTGATGAATCCAGCCTTTAGAGAAATTAGCATGAAAGGAGACCAGACAATGAAAAACACAGACATGAGCAATGAATTATGCAGCCTACGACACGAGGCAGCATTACTATTTATTAGGAGCTGGGGCCTGACTCTTCTTCTTGCTGGAGCTTGGATGATGAAAAATAAGAACCAGCCACACAAGATTTTTTTTTAAAGTACCTCCAAGCCAGACTGTGTGACCTGAAATATTTGCACCTTAATCCAACACTATGTGCATGGCTCAGCCAGGGTTTTTCTAGATCTGCACTTTGGCAGGGGAGGGGGAATAGGAAGAGGTAAAAGCTAGCATCTTTAGGGAATTCCTTTTTCTGTAATTCACCTTTTAAAGATACAGCCACTGATTCCTCCTATTCTCTTGTTTTCTCTTTTAAAGAGAATTTCTCTTTCATTTCTTTTTGTAGAGAATCCAGTGTACCCTTTTGTAATTTCAGTCCATACCGGGATTTTTTTTATGTAACTCACCACAAGGTGGTGCTCTAGCAGGAGGATAGGAAGATTTGGGAAGGCATTGCCTGCCTTTGAGCATCTGCAGAATGAAAATTCCTCAGGACTTCATTTCCTGCCCCTCCTCTCTTCCAATTTCTCTTTGGATGAAAAGGAACTGATTTGAAACAGACTCCAAATACAGAAAATAAGAAAACAAAGAGGAACAGAAATGGATTGTTGGATTTCAAGGGGAAATTGGGTAAAGAGGAATTAAGAGACTCTCTTACTCGCAGTAGCCTTCGTCCGTAGTTCCACTAGCTACATCCACTGTTGTTTGTTTTAATGCTAAGAATTCTTCCATGGTTGTTTTAATGATTTTACTGTATTGCTTTTTATTTTGTCAGTGGCGTCAAACAGGTCTTGAAGGAGGCAGAACATCTGTGTTTCAGATCAACAGTAAATAAAATCTGAATGGCTTGACCTTGACCTGAATAGCTCAGGCTAGCTCAACAGATCTCAGAAGCTAAGCAGGGTCAGCCCTGGTTGGTACTTGAATAAGACACCACCAAGGAATTTCAGGGTTGTTACGCAGAGGGAGGCAATGGCAAACCCACCTCTGAGCATCTCTTGCCTTGAAACCCTGTGGGGTTGCCATAAATCAGCTGTGACTTGACAGAACATTTCATACACACAGATTAGCTTCAAAAATCCATCAAATAGTATTTGTGTACCTGATACACTGTGGTCAAATAAAGGCTTTTAACTGTTCTGGAGGCTACAAACCACTGTAATTTATAGATTCCAGTTAGTTTTATCTACAGGTTGGTGTGGGCTAGGGATGGGCATTCAGTTTGTCTGAACCGAATGCACCCCCAAAAATGGCCCATTCGGGCCCCTTTCTGGCTGCTGCAGGTCGATTCAGATTCTCTGATCTGAATCAGCTCCATTATATCCTATGGGCCATTGAAGTCAATGGCAAAAACATAGGGTATGTTCTGAGGGCTGGAGGGAAGGGGGTTTGAGGGAGAGGCTCCAAAGTCGCAGGGTAGCGGGCGAAAATCGGAAGCCTCGGGCTTCCGAACGGAAGTGGCTGTACAAAGTTGGAAAGCGATCAGTCGGGGGTAAAGCGATTACAACCATTGCACTCAGGATACCACCACTTGGGGACCTAGTGGCAGAATACAACAGTTTAAAGCTCTTTGCAACGGTTACGGAAGGAAGGCAAATGTTCGCCATGTAAGTACACCGATTCCAACCGGCACCTATACCATTGCAAATGCCCCGTCTGAACGCACCCAATTAGTACAACATTAAAAATGACAGAGAGCAGATTTCTAGAAAAAATGTACCCCTCATTGAGGAGCAAGTCTGATCGAATTATTTAGCAGTTGTCAAGAAAAAAACAAGGCTTACAAGCCTCATTGGTGGTGCTTTTCTCTCGCACTTGGAGGGTTTTTTTAGGTGACCCCCTGAGTTACAGTGGTGGGGAAATACACATTCCCCCCCCCCCTGAAGTGTCTCATATCAGATACCATAGATGACCTTTTTCTGATACTAGAATTATCACCGAATTTTAACTTAGGTGATATTGTGAGGTACAGGCGGGAGTTCCAGGGATCTTAAAGGGAGCAAAGGTTTGTTGTCGAAGGCTTTCACGGCCAGAGTTCATTAGTTGCTGTAGATTTTCTGGGATGTGTGGCCATGGTCTTGGCATTGTAGTACCTGACGTTTCGCCAGCAGCTGTGACTGGCATCCTCAGAGGTATAACACAGAAAGATGGAGTACTCTCTGTGTCAATGCAAAGATTGTTTTTGACAGGGCTGAGAAGGAAGGGATGGTTCTGGGCATCCCCTAGCTGGGATCAAGGTTTGCCAAACTTGAACATTTTAGGGGAAAGTAAGGTTTTGTGGGATGAAACTGGAGATTTGGGGGGGGGAAGCAGAAAGTGTTTCAAGAAGATCATAAAAATCATCTGTGACTCTCCTTAGATTATCAGAAAGGATATTATGCCTTTGTAGGTCTACTGTGGAGGTATAAGAACCTTTGTGGAGGTATAAGAACCTTCATGGTGTATGTTGAAAATTTATTACTACTCCAGCCCCCTAAAATTGCAGTCCTAAATGGTGTTACATCTTTCTATACTCATTAATGGTGGTTAGGAATAACCTGTAAGACACTTCCTCTTCTGGATATAGATTTAGGTGGGCAGCTTTGTTGGTCTAAAGCAGCAAAACAAAGTTTGAGTCCAGTGTGGCACCTTTCAGACCCACAAAGTTTAATACTGGGTATAAGCTTTTGTGTGCATGCCCACTTCTTCAGGTACATTGGAACAGACTTCCTCAACCCTTACATATAGGCGCCCCCACCCTCTCTCTATGTATATGTTGCAAGTGCAACGTATCTGAAAAAGCGTGCATGCACACAAATGCTTATACCCAACATTAAGTGTTGTTTTTCTGGATATAGGGAGCTAGGTCAAGTCCCTCCACTGGGAACAGACAGACAGAAATGATAGATGGACATTTTTCTCCATGACAAAGAAGGTTGGCACCATGCCCCACTGGTGTTGCATTTCTGAAAATCTCCCGCTTTTCATCCGGAAGAAATCCCAGGATCTAGATGGAAAGAACTGAAAACAATTGTGTTATCCTAGGCTCAGGAAAATACGTTGTTATGAGATGCTGAAGTAGAGTTGGCTTCCCTTCAGCAGAGGATGTCGCCTCAGTGGCAAGCGGCACATTAAAATTAATATCTAGCCCATGCGTTTTCAGAATAGCACATTCTCGGATATCTTTGTTAGCAGCATCTAATCCCTGTTCAGAACCTGCATTGAAAATTCCATTAGTTTCTGGCTGCATAACACATAAAATGCTATGTTGAGGCTTGTTGCATGCAACCCAAGGGCCATCTCATCCTGGCATGGGGCTACCTGGACCTTAGTGGCCTTAGCAAATTTTGTTCAAGGACTGATGGGGGGGAAATTGGCCACAGTTTCATTTGTAAAGAAAAGAAGAAACAATGCTGTATGTGTCTCCCATATAAATGCCATTGCACTGCCATTTCATTCACATCCTGGGAAGTGAAGGGACCACAGGCAATACCTGATTATAGATTATATAAATGTTACTATATTGCTATTAAAAGAGGACGAGGAGAAGATTGGATTTATACCCCGCCCATCACTCAGAGTCTCAGAGCAGTTTACAAACTCCTTTCCCTTCTCCTCCCCACAACAGACACCCTGTGAGGTAGGTAGGGATGAGAGAGCTCTTTCCAGAACTGTCCTTGAGAGAACAGCTCTGACAGAACTACGGCTTGCCCAAGGTCATCCAGCAGCTACAAGTGGAGGAGTGGGGAATCAAACCCGGTTCTCCCAGATTAGAGTCCACACACTTAACCACTACACCAAACTGGAGGAGGAGGAGATTGGATTTATACTCTGCCCTTCACTACCCAGAAGAGTCTCAGAGTGGTTTACAATCCCTTTCCCTCCCCCCTCCCACAACAGACACCCTGTGAGGTAGGTGGGGCTGAGAGAGCTCTCTCAAAAACTGCCCTTGAGAGAACAGCTGTGAGAGAACTGTGACTGACCCAAGGTCACACCAGCAGCTGTATGTGGAGGAGTGGGGAATCAAACCCGGTTCTCCCAGATTAGAGTCTGCGCTGCTAACCACTACACCAACTGGCTCTCTAGAGTTGCCCAAAATGCAAAAAATGTCTGAGGTCAGACACAGTCTGACGCTGTGTCAACAAACGCCTTCTGGACGTGATTCAATGCATGAGCCAGGGTCAAGTAGAATTAAATCATTGTATTCAGTTCCACATGCATTCAGAAGTGTTCTACTTACATTGAAGCGGCATAACTGGGGAAATCTAACTCAGTTCTCTGGCTCATGGTGAAAAGGATGCGTGTCCCCACTCCTTGCCATTTGAAGATAACAAAGGCCACGGGAAAAGACCTGTAACTCTAATCCTCACGCCTTTCTGAGTGCCGGATGCTGTGGGATGTCTAACTAAAGACTTCAATTCCCAGGAGCCACTGCTCTTAAAGATATATATGGCAGTTCTACTTAACTACAGTTTAAACGCTGGCTGGGGCAGCACAGGAGTAAAAGAGGGTTCTCACAATGTGTGAAGTATGTATGTCCTGACAAAAAACCTAAATGCACCTTTATCTACATTGTTTTTTTAAAAGGCTGTATGGTGGCCATTGTGTTTCCTGCTCTCTCTATCTTTTTCAGGACCATTTTCTTCTTCCTACTGCAGGGCTTTTCAAACTGTGGGTTGGGCCCTAACTGGATAGCCCAGGCAGGCCTGATCTCGTCAGGTCTCAAAAGCTAAACAGAGCCGACCCTGGCAAGTATTTGGATGGGAGGCCTCCAGAGAATATCAGGGATGGAAGGCCAGAGGAAGGCTATGAAGCCACTTTGCTGAATGTCCTCCGTGCCCCAGTAGGAGTCGCCAGAGGTCGCCATGACTTCCAGACTCAGGCGCGCACACACACAAAATGCAAACATTTTTTTAAAAAACCTGTGGGTTGGAACCCAACTCTCTCAGAGGTGGGTCACAAGTAGGGTTGTCAGATCTGGCTTTTTAGGATCAATACTGAAGGCAATACAGCCCCATGGACCTCACTTGGGTTAAAGAATCCCCACGTTGCTGATATAAATGAACAACGTTTCTTCTGTTCCTGTGCTACACGGCAAAAATAGTTCTATTGACCTTCCCAATCCGGAAGTGCCATCCAGTCCCCTCAGCAGAATCCCTTGTGTTTCTACACACTGCTGTGAAGGGCAAATGGAATCAGTCTGGTATAGGGAAGACACGTTGTGTCACTCAGCTTATAAAGCAAGGATGTATCCTTTGTTCCCAGACCCCCAAATACTGGGACCACTACTTTCACTCCTAATCAAACAGATTAAATTTTGCATCAAAGCTTTGCATCCCGACTCCCTTCTTTGAAATGTCCTTCCCACCATCTGATATAAAGGCTCAGGAATCTCCATGCCTACTTGTATCTGACAACGCGAGCTTTGATTCTTGAAACCTTATACCTAGGGTTGCCAAGTCTAAGCGACTTACCGGCGGGGGAGCATCGTAGGGCTTCCGGGAGCTCTTGTCCGATGCGTGCGCGTGCAAAGTGCGCGCCACCAGCACGTCCCAGAAGTGACGTGGTAAGTCTATCACATTGGGGGCGTGGCCCCAATCGTCGGGGAGAAAACGCTGCACTTCGGGGGGTGGAGTTCCCCCCGGGAAGTCTCTCGAAACTGCATTTCGCCCCAGAGCTTTGCGCGATTTCCCCCGCGTCTACTCAATCCTCAAAAAACAGGACTGAGTAGACGCGGGGGAAATCGCGCGAAGCTCCGGGGCAAAATGCGGCCATGCAGCAGCTTGTGTGAAATTGACATGTGCCATCGGGGCAAAAGGGAGAAGTGAGCGCGGAGCAGCGCTTGTGGGAAATCAGCCAAAGTCTATCCCCTTCATCAGAGAGCTTCATATGTGGAACTAAAAGTTCTCATGGCACAGAGATAATAGCAACACCTGGCAAATGACATCCCATTAAGCCTCTGTTGAAGGAGCAGGGCATTTTGCCTCCAGGTGGACTGGTAACCCTATCTCTATGTCAGTATAGGCAAGATCACAGCTATGTCTTGGAACATGAGTTAGATCTAGATGATCTGGAATGACAGCTAAGAGGTCCTATGACACCAAAATTTGCATCATATCTGAAGGTGTCAGAGTGACTCAGCAAGAGTACAGGACTGTACTGTGATTGGTCAATGTATGTATATATTGTAATGAGTTCTTTGTACAGGACTGCCTTGATGGTTACTGTTGTTATGCGAAGCACTTTGTCAGTGAATATTCTGAACTGCTACAAAGCTGTATATGTATATAAGCTCTGTAAATAAACTGTAAATACTCCACTACAACAACTCTGCTATTTTCCGGCTTCAAACACCGTCACTCTAATCTGAATTCCAGGGGGGGATGCCAGCTTTGCTGTGGAGCCCGGCTGTCTCTGAGAGGACCAGATTGTTCCAGAAACCAGACTAATGTCTGGTGAATAGTGTGTCTCCAAATCAATAGTGATAACACAGTACACTGAGTGCAGAAAACAAACAAGCACTGTATAAATAACGCAGACCATGGAGTGCACAAAGGTCACGCAAAGGAAAATTATATGATAACGAAAGCAACACTAACAAAAATGACAAGGGACCACATATATCAGTAAAGCAAGATTACATCATAAAATGTGCAAGTCCATAAATAGTATACATTAATTGATCAGTAGTTGACGAAGACTCCGGATTTTTATCTTTGTTTCGAGGGTTCTTCTTCAAAGAGTTCAAACTACTTCATCAAGCACTGATAATGTACAGAAGACTTCAATCATGTATAAGTAGGAAAAAGCCTTCACACAGCACTCCTAAAGCACAGACGCCTTCAGACTAGTAATACAGGAAAAATTCAGTCCTAATACTAATATAAAGCCGTGCATCCGATCAATAGTGGAACATGTTCTCAATTAGTCAGTAAGTCTAATCAGTGTTCCACTATTAATCGGATGCCCGGCTTTATAGGAAGGATCCCTACATATACATGATTGAAGTCTTCTGTACATTATCAGTACTTTATGAAGTAGTCTGAACTCTTTGAAGAAGAACCCTCGAAACGAAGATCAAAATCCGGAGTCTTCGTTAACTACTTATGAATTTATGTATACTATCTATGAATAGCGTATCTCCCCATGAAATACAGATGTACATATGTGCTGCTCAGTCTAAACCAACGTATGGCGTCCCCAGCGTGGAGCTTTCAAGGTAAGTGAAAAACAGAGGTGGTTTGCCATGGCCTTCCTCTGCAGAGCATTCCTTGCCGGTCTCCCATCCAAGTACTGACCCTCCTTAACTTCCGAAATCTGACATGCTCAGGCTATACCATGTTGCCTTTCCTCCTAACTCTGATTAACATCCCCGAAATGAATCTATTCAAAAGCTGAATGATAATGAAGAATATTGGGGAGGGGGATTCTTAAATTATATAATGCATGAGACAGGTGTATAGCAATGTGGTAGGCTTCCTCACAGGAGTAAACTCCAAAATGTATTTTTTTTCCCTAACTGCAGGCAGCAAATAAACTGACAAGAACCTCTGTTGTCTTGGCAACTCAACAGTGGCTGAAACTAATTCAGCTGGATAATGACAACAAAATAACCCCTCACAAAAATTATGCTGGTGTCTCGTCCTCACAGAATTCCGTCCACACAGATTATATCATTAAATTGTTCGGCATCAAAACAATCTGATTCCTTCCCGAAATCCACAAAATCTACCTTAGCAGCAAAAAAAAGCCCCTCTGCTTAAACAAAAGTCATTATATCTGTCCAAAGTTTCTAAGAGCCACCACTGATACCCCTCCCTGTTCAGACCTCAATGACCCATCCTGAGGTCATTTCCTGCAGGAGCGCACAGGAGCGGAGCTCCGGCAGTAAAGAGCCCAGGGGGCGGGCACATGCAACAAGCCACACCCCCTGCTCCCAGCAGCCCTCAGTCAAAGCAAGAAGCGGCCAGGTAAGTTGCAGAGCTCCCCCCG
>NW_015170329.1:296088-306614 GCF_001447785.1 Gekko japonicus | reverse complement strand
AATAGCTAGCAATCCAAAACAGTCCAGTGGAGCCTGAGTGGTGAGTGTTGCCTTCTGAAACACTTCCAGTGATGTCATGGGGTGTGGCATACACAAATAAGTTATGCTAATGAGTTATGCTAATGAGCTCCTGCACCCCTTTTTCTACGAAATGACCCCTGGTTTGCTTCCCAAATCCCATGCATTCAACGTCAGCCTTACTACCGTGGTTCTGAAAGATATACAACCACTGTCTAGCCTGGCACAGACTTGATTTCAAGGGCATTTCTTGTGCGAAAGATGTCTTGAGGCTCTGTAGAGGAGTTACCGAAGCTAGCCTCCCTAAATGCTACAGACACTCACTCCCCCCCCCCAGGAATGCAATGGCAGTGAGGGGAGCAATAAGGCAACAAAGAGCAAGCGAAACATATGATTGGGCGTGTGGGAACTAAGCGGAATATATCAGGTCAGAATGTAGCGGATAGAAATACAACAGGTTCAGCTGGTCATATGCCCGAGTCTGACGGTTACCTTTGCGGATTTGAAGAGCATGATCAGATGACAACATCTGCCGTCTATGCCCCAGTTGTTGGTACCCCGTGTTGTCCCACTTGGGAAGCACAGTAATCAGGCACTGGGGAAAGCCTGGCATTAACAGATGGCAGCACTTCCACACCACTTTACCAGTCGTCTGAACTTTCCTGCCATGAAAGGAACCCAGAAGGGAAGTCTGAACCCGCAGACCTGACACTGCCACCACTCTGGATTTAGGATTCCTTGAGAAGGCCCAGAGCACTCTCCCAAGACTTTTAGACCTCCCTTTTGGCCGAATAATAGGTGTGAGGACCAGGCAGAGTACAACAAGGAAAGCAGTTTATTTTATAGGAGGTCAAACAAACAAGGTGCAGAATAATCACAGTAAGTGGGTGAAAAGAAAAGAAATCAAATGCCCTAACACATCTAAATATATACTGTCCCTAGCTCACTATCTCAAGTGGCCTTAGACTACTCACTCTTCCCTCAGAATGAGGGTTTCTTACCACAGCAGCCTTCCTTCTGGCTCTGCCCTCTGGGAAGAAGAACAGCTTCTGCTCTGGCACCAGCTGTTTTGTTCCCCAGCCCTCTTCTTCCCTATTGGTCAAAATCGGCGCCAAAACTTCCACAGGCCTTCTGGGATTTGTAGGCCCAGCCTCCTCCCACTGCTATCCAGGCTCCCTGGGCCCAGTAGGCCTCTGGTGGCACAGCCCAGATCATGACAAAAGTACTCACCAGAATTAATCCTGTTTAGCTTCTGAGATCTGACAAGATCAGGATAGCCTAGACCAACCAGGTCAGGGTGACAAAAGGAAAGTGAGCTGAATTCACTAATGACAACAGCATGCAGAATTAAAAAGAAATGAAAATGATCATATCAGTTCTGTTGACCCCCATCACTAACCATAGGACCACGTAAATCCAGGTGGTCAGCCGTGTTGGTCTGAAGCAGTAAAACCAATTTAGAGTCCAGTGGCACCTTTAATATGGACACTGGGACCAGAGCTTTCAATAAAACCAGATACCAGCTTTGCTGCCACATACACCCAGACAACACAATCACTGGACCTAACTACACCATCAGAGGCTCATCCACTTGCCCATCTTCTAACATTGTATACACCATTAATGCCCTTCGGTTCTCCACATAGGACAAACAGGACTAACCTTACACCAGAGGATAAACAGACACAAATCTGACATCAGGAATCAAAAGTTTGAGAATAATTCAGCCCTCCAGGATGTTTAATGGGTGACATCGAAGTAGCTTTTTATTATGAAGGTACTTCAAGAACAGAATGAAAAGGGAAATGGCTGAATTACGAACTATTACACCACTTGAAACAAAAACCTCCCTTAGGGTTGCCAAGTTGGGTGTTGTGCCACAGCAGGGGACTCCTGGCTGGCTTCTAGAGCGCGCGGGGAAGTGACGTGATGACGCCGGGCATGCTGGGGGACCATCTGAGGGACCATCTGAGGGAAAACCATAGAGTTTTCCCTCGGATGACTGTGGCCCCGCCCCCAGCATGCCGGGTGTGGTTGCGTCCCTTCCGGGTGACGCGCACGTCGGGGTGGGACTCCCCCCGGGCCCCAATCTGCCGGCGGCGGGGAACGGGCCTCTGGGGAGGGGGTTTCCCTGCCCCCCCGGGGGAATTGGCAAGCCTAACCTCCCTAGGACTCAACAGGGATATTGGCTTCTTATCTCATTACATATTCTAACTCATTCAGTCCTCACGTATGTATTCTCAACAAGAAGGACTATAAATCCTCTATATTTTAGTGTATTTTTTCAGAATAATATATTAGAATACTGAATATAGTGCAAGGAATATCGGGATGTTTTGCTGACATGACATTGCATCCACCTCACAAAGTGTTGTTTAGTGATTTCCACACCTGGGAAGAAAGAATGGAGACTCCCCCTTTGCTTCCCACAATTAGCAAAGACACCCTTAGACATTTATCTGCTATTTTGACACATTTATTGCTTTACAATTGTTGAACTTCTAACCATCGTTTGTTATTTTTGACTTTGCATATCCTAAACATCATCATGGTAAATGTTAATGTGCTGCTCAGTCCCTGTCTATAAGTGTGAAACTTACCTACCATTCCGATGCATTTGAAAAAGTGTGCCTTGCACTCAAAAGCTCATACCTTGAATAAACCTTTGTTGGTCTTAAAGGTGCCCCTGGACTCTAAATGTGTTCATTTAAGGTACTTCCCCCTTGTGAGTGCCATGTGACTATGTGTCAAATTTGTACTTCAACCTTGAAAACACTTTGAAATACAAACTAGCCTGTGTTTGCTTCCTTTTATTGTTTCTGATCTATTCTGTGAACTCTGAGTCTCAAATTGATTACCTGGGAGAAGTCTCACTGAAGTCAGCGCAAGCACTCCAGACAAGTGGTTGAAAGATGGCGGTCTTAATGAGATTCATTGGAATGACAGAACCGGGCAATAATGAAGACAGGGCATTTCATCAGTTGCCTTGGGTTTATTTGGTCATCAAAGGTCAGTTGTATTAGAAGTTGTGTTTCAGGCCAGAGTGAATGTTCAGCTCTGATGCTATGTCATTATCTGTGTGATCACTCTGTGTTTCAGGGGTCTGAACTTACTTCAGGTGACTGTATTTTTGTTTAATTTTTTTTACATGGTGTAGTGGTTAAGTGCGTGGACTCTAATCTGGGAGAACCAGGTTTGATTCCTCACTCTTCCACCTGCACCTGGCTGGATGACCTTGGGCAAGCCATAGTTCTGATAAGAGCTGTCCTTGAAAAAAGAGCAGTTTCTGTCAAGAGCTCTCTCAGCCCCACCTCCCTCACAGGGTGTCTGTTGTGGGGAGAGGAAGGGAAAGGAGTTTGTAAGCCACTCTGAGACACCTTTGGGTAGTGAAGGGCAGGGTATAAATCCAATCTCTTTTCTTCTTCTTCTTCTTCTTCTTCTTCTTAATATTTTTGAGGTAAGGATTAAGCAGGATGAAGTTTAAACAGGATGAAGTCCCCTTCTTTTCAAAGTTTCTTTTCAAAGAGCCAGTTTGATGTAGTGGTCATGAGCGCAGACCCTAATCTAGGAGAACTGGGTTTGATTCCCCACTCCTCCACATGCAGCTGCTGGTCATAAATTCTTTCAGAGCTGTTGTTAGCCTGATTGCCTTGTTCTTTTATCAACATGGGGGGTTATGACTTATAAATTGGCAATAGACAAGCTATGGGAGCAAGCACCGATGTATACAGAGATCCCACTTCTAACCAGTCATCAGACTTAGACTGGATTCAGAGTAGAATTAATACTGTTTTATTGAATGTATCTCAAGCACACAAATTCACAAACACGCTTCAATTCTACAGTCCTAAGAAACTTAGATAGAAAGGGTAAAGCGACTGTCACATTAGCAGGAAGATTGTTGGTGGGTTATATTTGCCTGTCCTCGACAGATGAGCGATCCTTAGGGAAAATAGGGGAAATTATAAGGGATGGGGGTTTGTGTGCCTGAACCAGCAAGCCACGTGGAGACTCGTCGGTAGCGCTAAAACCGAGAGTGTGGGGAGGGACATAGAAAGTAGAGTGCAGGGGGAGAGAGAGACGGGGGGGAAATGACTGCCTCCTTTTAAGGGGGTGCCTGGAGGGGGAGGATGATGCTGGCCACATCCCCTTGGCATACGTCTAGTTAGTCCGTCCCAAAAACACACCTATTAGATACAGGGGACAAGGGGAGGGGACAAGGGAGTGGTCAATATTCAGAGCTAGTAATTTAGATTGAAGAGTGGCACCTGGATGAAGAGGTATGAGTCACCGGGCTAGGGCTATTGTCTCTTGATGGGCTTAGCCGAGCCTGTTGATGGGCAAGAGATTAGTTTCCAAGCAATGATGTATAGAACTTCTCAGTTACGTGCAGTCTTTCAGGTAGATATGGGGGGGGGTTGCCTGTGTGTGACAGAGGGAGCTCCTCATGGCATTTGGAGCTCTTTGTCCTTGTGCCATGGCATGGCATTCAACTCCTTCATGCAACCAGGGAACTGGTCCATCTCACAGCACGTAAGAGGGCAGGTAACCTTGAAGAACCAACTGGAACAGCAATGCAAAGGAAGACTTTCTTCCCTTATATGTGTACTCTCAACTGGCATCGTATTGGGGCACTATGCAGTACAGTCCCTTTAAGCAAAGGTTTACACAGTCCATTTTATCACTCAGTGCTTATATAGTTCATAAGAGCACATTAAGTGCCTTGCAGGGCAACACTGTTCTCTCAAGGGCAGTTCTCGAGAGAACTCTCTCAGCTCCAGGGGTCATTTCCTGCAGGAGCGCGCGGCGGGGCTTCACCACGTGACCGCCCCGCCCCCTAGAGGTTCTCTTCCGGAGCTCCGTACCTGAGAGCTCCCCCCCGACTAGAGCCCTGGTTATGCTAATGAGCTCCTGCACCTCTTTTTCTATGAAATGACCCCTGGTCAGCTCCATCTACCTCACAGGGTGTCTGTTGTGGGGAGGGGAAGGGTTTGTAAGGCACGCTGAGACGCCTTTGGGTAGTGAAGGGTGAGGTATAAATCCAATCTCTTTTCTTCTAGTTTAGCTGACCAGACCTGCCACAGACGTTATTCTCACAGACACTCAACTGTGGAGGGTTTTGGCTCTAAGAATAAGGGGTAATGTTTATAAATAATGAAGGGGGGATGTTTCTTAGTAATCACATTACAAGAAAATGGAATGTCAGTAAGCCCTGTTAGCTCTGGTCTACACAGTATATAATATATAATATATATAATATAATATACTTTATTGTCATTGTACATAGTACAACGAAATTAAAGATGCAATCATTTCGGTGATCTACAACAGTATTCATATACACTCACACACCATTCACAACTTTTGATGGGAAAGACCTCAGCCTGAGACCCTGGAGAGCTGTAAAGAGGGGCTGTGGCTCAGTGGAAGAGCCTCTGCTTGGAATGCAGGAGGCCCCAGGTTCAATCCCCAGCATCTCCAGTGAAAAAGATCAGGTAGAAGGTGATGTGAAAGTCCTCTTCCTGAGACCCTGGGGAGCCACTGCCAGTCTATATAGAGAATGCTGACCTTGATGGACTAATGGTCTGATTCAGGGCTCTTTTTGTAGAAAAAGTCCAGCAGAAACTCATTAGCATAATAGGCCACACCCAGAAGCAGCAACTCATTAGCATATTAGGCCACACCCTGACTGCACCGCTCATTAGCATATTAAGCCGCATTCCCATATTACCAGAAGTGTGGTCATCCAGGCACACCCACCTTTTGCTTCTTATTCTGTTTACCTTGTTTGTTGTCAACACCCAGGGCCTTTTTTTGTAGCAGGGACTCCTTTGCATGTTAGGCCACACACCCCTAATGTAGCCAATCCTAATGAGTTTCTGTTGTTGGGTGTGGCCTATTATGCTAATGAGTTCCTGCTGGGTGTGGCCAACTTGGGAGCCAGCCGGAACTCCATTCCTGTGCGTTCCTGCCCAAAAATAGCCCTGGTCTGATTCAGTATTTAGGCAGCTTCATGTGTTCTTATAACTTCCCCCTCTCCTTCCCTCAAGAGATAACTTACAGTGCAATCCTAAGTAAAGTTACATCCTTCTATGTCCATTGAAGTCAATTAAGTAACACACCAGAAGTTCTTAAATTGTGTGTTTGTGTATGGGGTATTGTCTGTTTTCCGGTGGCTTCTGGATCCACAACAGAAAGCACAGAGGAAAGTTTATTCAATGTGCTGAATAGGAAGTGAAAAGCAGCTTGCTGCTGCACAATTAGTGGCAAAGATTATCAACCAAAATTACTACCCCTTGTTGATCTCACACTATATTTGCAACAGAATCTCCACAGGAACACAATTATCAGCCAAACTGAACTTGCTCTACATCTCTCATTTACATATGAAGCAAGCTGTTGATCAGTTCTCATCAATCTGCAAGAAATGATAACAAGATTAGCCAGATTCATCAGCAGGGACTGAAGGCACATAGAGACACTGGCATAATAAGTCTCAGTTAAAAATCTCAAACTGATTTTTTAAACTATTTTTTTTAAATTGGTCACATGGTCAGCAGACAAGTGGTAAGGAGGATAGCTGTTGTGAGAAAGAAATTCAGTTTGGCCCCGGTCACACGGAGCATTAGCCATGCTACAGAGACGGAAGATAGGCAATCACAGCGCCACATCTGGGAAGCGTAGAGCTCCCGTGGCGAACCCGAGGCTTCCCGCCGAAGATGCAGGGTAAAAAACTAGTACCTCCGAGGTACTAGTTTCCGGAAACCGCGGGGCAAGGGCGGGCATCTGATCGCGTTTCCAGTGGCATCCGGTGCCCGTCCATGTCCCCTCACAAAAAGGTTTTTTCCCCCCAAGTCTCCATGGGATGCGCACAAGCACCCAACGGAGCATGTGCACATTTCAGTTTTTTAAAAAACCCACAACCCCATTTGCTGTGCCACCCCGCTTCTTTGCCGTGTCGTGTGATCGGCACCTCCCCCCTAACCACGGAACCTCAACCGGATGCCTGATCGTGCAGTTGCGCATTATTTTGCTCCAGGGCAAACAGCCACGCTCCCCCCCCATGCATTTTCCGGCCCATATGACCGGGGCCTTATATGAGAAAGCAATGTAATAGTGCATATCAGATGCATCAGGAGTTGTTCGAATGCATCCAAAGATCATAAAAGGATCAGCTTTCTGATCTCAGGAAAACAGAACATGAGCTGAATTAGTTGGTGATCATACAAAAAGAGAGAACCATGGCAAATAGAGACAAAAAAAGTACAAAACCATGATAAATATAGTACAAAACCGTGATAAATTACTATAAATTACCATAATTTATCACCATTTTGTACTATTTTTGCCTCTAGTTGATGATCAAGCATAACTAATTTGTATGTGGAGGTTCGTTCTTTGTTGGGAAAATGCCAAAGGTAGATGAAATTTTAATTCCAGGGCTTTTCAATTACCCTCTCACAAGGTGATTGTAAGGTGGGAAGAGGCAGTGATTCACAAACTATAATCAAACCAGAATAATGACCTTCACAAAACAAAATTTAAGAGCAGGAATTTGCAAATGTGGCAAGTACCATATGCATAGTAACAAGGAGACTGGCACAAGAGGGATTTACCCAAGCTGCACGTGTGCTGCATGCCGATCAGGCGCAACCTCCTGGGATGATGGCCTTCTTTGCCCCACACCTTTCCCCTTCTGCATCCCCCCACCCCGGGAAATGACTTTGGATCCAAAAGTGAAATCGCTTTGGATCCAAAAGCACAACCTCTCTGTGGTCAGGGTGATCATATATGTATAGTCAGAGAGAAAAGGATAGGTACTGCATACTGATTCTGAAAAAGTAGAAGCAGAGAGCATCACCAAGGGGAATGCACCAAACCCAGGCAGACAGCACCTTAATGATGAATGACGTGCCAAGGATTGAAAAGGGATTTGGGGACAAAGGCAGACTCACCACAGGTAATAAGGTAACCTTCACCCGGAGCCTGAGGAAGAATCAGAATCGGGGCACTAAAAATGAACTAACCTACAAAACAAGTTTTGTAGAAACAACAACGAGGCACACCCCCTTCTTCCTTGGTGTTGATCAGACAATACATAAACTTCTTTGAAAACCCTGACCTAAGGACAGGGTTGAAATGACTTTAATTAAAGAAATCTCAAATGCTTTCAAGACTGTAGCCTACCTCATTTATTTTCCATACTGCTAGTTAAAAGTCCCAACAACGTAGACGTTAACATTGGTCACTGAAGATATGGAACTTCAGGTTCTGCAAAGAATGCCTTTGAGGACATGGACAGCCATTAATATTTTCTCTTTGGCTCCTGTATCAAGTGGTAACTGCTGCAGGTGTCCTGAGTTAGTCTCTCCTTAAGCAGTGGCTGATCAACAAGAACTGATCATCTAGGCAACCAGTAGCCTAATATGGTGACAACTACCAAACTATCAAATAAATATGGAAACAGTGGAAAGCACAACTAGGGGGAAAGGCACGGCTGAAGTGCGGCTTTTTAGAGCCACAGCAGAAGAGAAGTGATGCAGCTGGATCAGACAGTTCCCCCAAACCACAGCGCATATGCTCCCCAGCGTGATCAGATGCGAGGAGGAAGCCATGGACAGGAGAGCAAGGCGAGGCTGATGCGCATGTGTGCGCGTGCGCAGTGCAGCAGGGGACCTCACATGCTGCGGGAGATGGGCGTGTCGGCGATCACACGGCTGCCCGTGCAGCGGATTTTCTGGTAGGTAGTAGTGCTTAGCAGGTTTATTTTAACTCCACATCGTCGGCCGGAAGAGACGGATCGGGGACGGGTGCTTCCCAGATGTTGCGGTGTGATCGTGCCCGCGTGATGCGCCCCCGATCCGTCCCTCTCACGGATCTAATCTTCCCCTAATTTAGTCTCAAGAACTTTGTGGTATCTATAGCTATACCTATACTCCTTCAATTAGCACATTTGATAGTTCTGTTTCTGCCAGTGGAGCAGTAAAGCAGGAACATCCACAGATAAAACTAGGGGTATGTTATAAAACTGCACCTGTAAAGTATTTGGGGATATCGATACAGGAAGATGTTAGGATAATTATTGGCTGACGTATCAAGTCAAATGGAATTCTGGTCTAGATTACTTCTGTCATAACTGGGCCAAATAGTTCTAATCAAAATGTCTGTTTTGCCAAATATATATATATAGATTACTTCTGTCATAACTGGGCCAAATAGCTCTGGTCGAAATGTCTGTTTTGCCAAAAATATATATTTGCTTAGGAGTATACCTTTGTAGTATTGAAGTTAAACAAGGAAAAAAGACCTCAGGTGTCAAAATATGCCTTATCTCAGTATAAATCAAAAGGCAGTGTGCTGGTTTGCCAGATGTTCAGATCTATCGTTCAACATGTAGGTACAGATTAAAGAAAGTTTTGAAATCAATACACGAAGAGCTGGGGATATTAATCATAGTGATATCATGTGATATTATCATGATAACAGGTGGGAGAACCTGAAAAATACTCCTGTGATTATTCAAACTCCCTTAGAAACTTAGGGAAAATGTAAAGAAATATTAAGTTCAAGATTGTCATAATAGTCATAGATGTTTTACAAGTCAAAGTTCTCAGTGGTAGAAATGTTTGGTGACCCAGCTCTTCAGAGTAAAAAAAACAGCAACAGCTGTTAAGGACTGAAGACTAGTTTGAAAATTATAAAATCCCTTCATATGAGGAAATATTAGAGAAAATGTCTAATATTGTCTATGACTATTCCAGTACTTCCAATTTAGTGGTGACCCAGCTCTTCAGAGTAAAAAAAACAGCAACAGCTGTTAAGGACTGAAGACTAGTTTGAAAATTATAAAATCCCTTCATATGAGGAAATATTAGAGAAAATGTCTAATATTGTCCATGACTATTCCAGTACTTCCAACAGAGCTGGAATGTATTTCATGAACATACAGGGAAATAATATAGACTCTTAATAAAATAAGGGGCAGGGAAATAAAAACAGGTGGGCGAAGATACAGGAGAGCCTGTTTTGTAGGGGGTGTGGGAATAGAACTGGAATAACATTAACAAGCATGTGATTAATGTTACATCTAGGAGCACTTCTGCAACTTACAGTTCCATTGGTAGTTAGCACCTTAACATTTAAAACATATTTATGGACACGCTATGACAAACTGCTGGTATTGTCAAGCTTTAAAAGCAGATATAATGCACGTATTTTGTAAATTTTCTTTTACCTTTTTAAGGTGATGCAGAATAAAGAAATGGAACAGGGGAAAAGGAATAAAATATGATTACAGGAACATAATACAGAGGGCAATTTTGCAGATATTGTGGACAATTTTTGATTAATATAGGCCCTGTTCACATGGAGGATTCGCCGCGGGAGAGCGACGATTGCATGGCAGATTATCCAGGCGCGATCACACCACAATATCTGGGAAGTGGAGTGCCCCTGTGGCAAACCCGTGGCGTACTGCTGAAAATGCACAATTAAACACTACCTGCTCG
>NW_015170329.1:284611-294982 GCF_001447785.1 Gekko japonicus | reverse complement strand
TTTCCCATTGCTGAAATGAAATCTTCTTTCTGAAATTTTGCACCCAATTCACCATAAATGTTTTTACTTCTTCTGTTTCTGTGTCATATTCTAGAAGAAGTTTGTGGATGTGTCCTAGAAGATGATCTTTTTTGTTCAATATTATCTTTTCAAATTGAGTCAGATTTTTTTAGTCTGTCTTCTCCTCGATGCATATCTTCTAATGTACGTATTTTGGAATTGTCCAGTAATAATCCTCTTTGGTAACAGGTCCTAGATGTGATTAGAGAAATGATAGGCTATGTAATATTGAGACCCCGAAGTTGCATTGTTAGGCTATTTTTAAAATTGTGTGGGAGCAGACAATGCCAAACTACTTTCAGTGCTAGTGGTAGTTGCAAGGATGTGTATCCCTAAAAAAAGGGATGTGTATCCCTAAAAAAAAGGGATGTGTATCCCTAAAAAAAACCTTGTTGTATTGATGAGTTTGGAATGTTGCGGTACTAATAAACCAAACATTATAAAAAAGAAAGAAAAAATAATCAAAACAATAGATTGGTTTAAAAAAAAAGATATTTTTCACTACATATTGTAATATGGTGTTTCTGGATAATATATAGCCTTATGTATCACTGTTTTTGATATAAATAAATCATATAAAAAGCTAACCCATTAAAGAGTGCTCTATTGAGCCTTGAACTTACTCATGGATCTCCCAGGGACTGGAAATGTTGATGGCAGATGTCAGCTAAGCGGTGGGGGGAGGAAACAGAGGATGGGGAGAAGTTTAGACTTCTGGGGAACTTCTCTAGCCCTGATAAGCTATTGCATCATAGGTGAGAGGTGTAGTTTCTTAGTTATCTATCCCACTCCCATGATTTCTCATGGATACCAATTTGTAATTCTGAGTGTCAGAGACTGTACTGTAATCATTCAGTGGTAAAGAAACTTCTGAACACATTGTTAGAAATGACATTACCATCATCACAGTTCCAGATCTGAATCTTCAGAAGCAGAGAAAGATTTTAGCATTCAACTTCAGTGAGTTATATCATCCCTTGGGTGTATTCTGCTCTTCTCCATTTCTGTTTTCTGAACTGCACACTAGATTTAGAACATCATCTCAGTTACTGAGTTAATCACAAGGTGTGTGGGGTGCTTGTACAAGGGAGCACGGGGCAAAGGTTGGCATACACTCCTCTGGTTTTTCTTGATCCTAAAATAAAGAGATACATTCACAGCTCCAGGGTTAGATCCAGTTGCTGGCGCTTCCTTGTGACCTCCAAGCACTGTTTATTAGTTTTTTTAATCTGCTTACTCAATCAGAATACCAAAGGCCAATCAGAAGCTATGATGGACACAAGTCCCTCCCAGCTCCACTTGCCTTCTACAAAGGCCCAGTGGGTGCCAGGGAGTGGGTGCCATAGCTCCCATGGGCACCATGTTGGGGCCTCTGGTCTTAGACTGTAACCTGTTGATGTCAGGATAAAGAGCCAAACTCTCTCTACAAAAAAAGAGTGAAGAGCAAGTGCCCCAAAGTGTTCACTCGGAAGTCGCCAGACGTTAATGAGCTGGAACAGATTGAAAGAGCCATGATGAATTCCAAACGGTAGTTGACTTCTGCTCGCTCAAATTACTTCTTGACCTGAGGATGTTAACTTAAGCGGAGCTCTCCTAGGTGCTGTGATGACAATTTAATATATACTTTTGGCATCAAACACAGGCTGATTAGAATGGAGACTTGCTCCACAAGAATCCCAACGGGACCAAGCAAAACAGTACAATGTGACCAGGTTAAAAAATAAAAGATTACTGTTGTTGTTTTCTAATAGGGGCAACAAAGAATGTACCACCAGCAGGAAGCTGAATACGGGTTCCAAACAGGGGGTGGAAAGAGAAATAGGAAACAAAAAAGTTAACTCAGCGGGAGTAATTTATTAATAGTTGGGGAGTTCCCTTTCTGAAGAACACAAGACTGAGATCTAAATGGCCGGGCCTCGAGGATACAGTGAAGCCTCAATTAAAGTGTTTTCCTTTTAATATTTATTTTCAAATGTCTCATTGTAAAGGGGAATATGTCCAGTGTGATGCCGAAGCTCCAGGAAGGCTGGATCAAGGCAGCCGAGTGATTGCCCGAAGTGTGGTTTGAGAAACTGTGCGTCCTGTTTTTCCGTGAAAAAAGCACAAAGTAGCTTACAACAGCACATAGGAATAAAAAGCAACAACTACATCTGTGACATCAGAGGAGCGAATTAAAATATGAATGAAGCACATGAAAACACCAAGGCCAGAATATATGTCAGCCTTTGTGGGGGCAGGGGGGAGGGATGATGCTTATCCAGAAGGCATGCAAGGAAAGGAAGAGATGTAATTTGAGGGGGAATCCAACTATCTGGAGGTAGTTGCTCAGAAAGCTTTGGGCTGGTCGCCAACTACCCTGATCTGGATTCATCTGGATAGAGCAGGGGTGTCAAACATGTGGCCCAGGGGCCGGATCAGGCCCCCAGAGGGCTTCTATCAGGCCTGCAGTGGAATTGGCTGTCTTCTGCTTCTTCTTCCAGTTCTGCTGCTGCTGCGTCATCGTAGGTTTGCATCTTACAGATACGCACCTGAACAGCACACTGAAGACTGCAACAGCACAGACCTTTTGATGCAATAATTCAGAGCAAGAGGTGTCAGTTATCAGACACTGTTAAATAAAACAAAATATTGTAAGAGTGCTGATGTTTTAAGCATGTTTTTATTTTAAGTAAAAAAAAGCCCTTTGTGTTTGTGTCCTATATAAAGTTTATATCTCCGCCACATGGCCCGGCCCAACAAGGTCTCATTTATGTCAGATCCGGCCCCCATAACAAATGAGTTTGACACCCCTGGGATAGAGTCTGTTTTTCAATATTTCGGGTTCCAGCTACTTAACGTTCCCCTAGATTAAATAAAACCTCCCTGCATGTGGGCAAACAGAATCTCAGGGGAAAGCATCAGGGAACATCAGGGGAAGATCAAATCAGTCAATCCTCAAAGAAATCAACCCTGACTGTTCCCTGGAAGGCCTGATAATGAAACTGAAGTTCAAATACTTTGGCCACCCAATGAGAAGGGAGCACTCACTGGAGAAGACCCTGATGCTGGGAAAGATTGAAGGTCAAAGAAGACGGGGACGGCAAAGGATGAGATGGTTAGACAGTGTCATAGATGCAACGAACATGAAATTGAGAAAACTTTAGAGGACGGCGGAAGACAGGAGGGCCTGGCGGGAGCTGGTCCATGGGGTCGCGAAGAGTCGGACTCGACTGTGCGACTGAACAACAGCAACAGAGAAACTTCTGAACACATTGTTAGAAATGACATTACCATTATCACAGTTCCAGATCTGAATCTTCAGAAACAGAGAAAGATTTTAGCATTCAACTTCAGTGAGTTATATCATCCCTTGGGTGTATTCTGCTCTTCTCCATTTCTGTTTTCTGAACTGCACACTAGATTTAGAACATCATCTCAGTTACTGAGTTAATCACAAGGTGTGTGGGGTGCTTGTACAAGGGAGCACGGGGCAAAGGTTGGCATACGCTCCTCTGGTTCTCTTGATCCTAAAATAAAGAGATACATTCACAGCTCCAGGGTTAGATCCAGTTGCTGGCGCTTCCTTGTGACCTCCAAGCACTGTTTATTAGTTTTTTTAATCTGCTTACTCAATCAGAATACCAAAGGCCAATCAGAAGCTATGATGGACACAAGTCCCTCCCAGCTCCACTTGCCTTCTAAAAAGGCCCAGTGGGCGCCAGGGAAGGTATCAGTGGGTGCCATAGCTCCCATGGGCACCATGTTGGGGCCTCTGGTCTTAGACTGTAACCTGTTGATGTCAGGATAAAGAGCCAAACTCTCTCTACAAAAAAAGAGTGAAGAGCAAGTGCCCCAAAGTGTTCACTCGGAAGTCGCCAGACGTTAATGAGCTGGAACAGATTGAAAGAGCCATGATGAATTCCAAACGGTAGTTGACTTCTGCTCGCTCAAATTACTTCTTGACCTGAGGATGTTAACTTAAGCGGAGCTCTCCTAGGTGCTGTGATGACAATTTAATATATACTTTTGGCATCAAACACAGGCTGATTAGAATGGAGACTTGCTCCACAAGAATCCCAACGGGACCAAGCAAAACAGTACAATGTGACCAGGTTAAAAAATAAAAGATTACTGTTGTTGTTTTCTAATAGGGGCAACAAAGAATGTACCACCAGCAGGAAGCTGAATACGGGTTCCAAACAGGGGGTGGAAAGAGAAATAGGAAACAAAAAAGTTAACTCAGCGGGAGTAATTTATTAATAGTTGGGGAGTTCCCTTTCTGAAGAACACAAGACTGAGATCTAAATGGCCGGGCCTCGAGGATACAGTGAAGCCTCAATTAAAGTGTTTTCCTTTTAATATTTATTTTCAAATGTCTCATTGTAAAGGGGAATATGTCCAGTGTGATGCCGAAGCTCCAGGAAGGCTGGATCAAGGCAGCCGAGTGATTGCCCGAAGTGTGGTTTGAGAAACTGTGCGTCCTGTTTTTCCGTGAAAAAAGCACAAAGTAGCTTACAACAGCACATAGGAATAAAAAGCAACAACTACATCTGTGACATCAGAGGAGCGAATTAAAATATGAATGAAGCACATGAAAACACCAAGGCCAGAATATATGTCAGC
Organism: Gekko japonicus; assembly: GCF_001447785.1. NCBI lineage: Eukaryota > Metazoa > Chordata > Lepidosauria > Squamata > Gekkonidae > Gekko > Gekko japonicus. The sequence goes on along the minus strand of NW_015170329.1, from coordinate 290,320 downwards.
CTTTGTGGGGGCAGGGGGGAGGGATGATGCTTATCCAGAAGGCATGCAAGGAAAGGAAGAGATGTAATTTGAGGGGGAATCCAACTATCTGGAGGTAGTTGCTCAGAAAGCTTTGGGCTGGTCGCCAACTACCCTGATCTGGATTCATCTGGATAGAGCAGGGGTGTCAAACATGTGGCCCAGGGGCCGGATCAGGCCCCCAGAGGGCTTCTATCAGGCCTGCAGTGGAATTGGCTGTCTTCTGCTTCTTCTTCCAGTTCTGCTGCTGCTGCGTCATCGTAGGTTTGCATCTTACAGATACGCACCTGAACAGCACACTGAAGACTGCAACAGCACAGACCTTTTGATGCAATAATTCAGAGCAAGAGGTGTCAGTTATCAGACACTGTTAAATAAAACAAAATATTGTAAGAGTGCTGATGTTTTAAGCATGTTTTTATTTTAAGTAAAAAAAAGCCCTTTGTGTTTGTGTCCTATATAAAGTTTATATCTCCGCCACATGGCCCGGCCCAACAAGGTCTCATTTATGTCAGATCCGGCCCCCATAACAAATGAGTTTGACACCCCTGGGATAGAGTCTGTTTTTCAATATTTCGGGTTCCAGCTACTTAACGTTCCCCTAGATTAAATAAAACCTCCCTGCATGTGGGCAAACAGAATCTCAGGGGAAAGCATCAGGGAACATCAGGGGAAACCTTTCTTCTTACATTCTAACTTTGTTAAATACATTTAGTGTTTCTTTACTTACAGTGGGGGACCCTTCCAATTATTCTGTCTCCCTCTCTCAAAAGTGGACAGTCCAGCAAGAGTTTATTATTAATGCCAAATCTTGTGTCAAACAACTCAAGTGAATGTTGCATTGCATGGATACTACCTCCTTTCCCACTCATCCTGAATATCCTGCCAATCAGCTTCATGAGATGACCTTTAATTCAAGTGTCGTTTTTTTTTTCCTCCACACCATCCCCAATAGGTTGATGATATGTCTGTATCACTGACATGATATGTATGATACAGGAGTCAATGGAATTTGCATACTGTAAATATGGATCCAAGTTTTCTGCTGGAAATCTGCTGAAGGCTAATTTAACCGAGTAAAGGAGTTCTCACAACCAGGGCTTTTTTTTGTAGAAAAAGCCCAGCAGGAACTCATTAGCATAATAGGCCACACCCAACAGCAGAAACTCATTAGCATATTAAGCCACACCCCCATGTTACCAGAAGTGTGGTCATTCAGACACACCCACCTTTTGCTTCTTATTCTGTTTAATTTGTTTGTTGTGAAAACCCTTGGCTTTTTTTGTAGCAGGAACTTCTTTGCATGTTAGGCCACACACCCCTAATGTAGCCAATCCTAATGGGTTTCTGCTGTTGGGTGTGGTCTATTATGCTAATGAGTTCCTACTGGGCGTGGCCAACTCGGGAGCCAGCCGGAACTCCGTTCCTGTGCGTTCCTGCCCCAAAATAGCCCTGCTCACAACCCAACATTGTCCCAAGTGTGTGGCTGATATACTCTTCTGCCAACACAACAATATCCTAGTACAGGACAATCCCAGTACTTGGTATATCATCCAACTAATAGCAATGGATGCCACCCATGTTGATCAAAGCTATATGTTTCTGCCAGCCTAGAGTAATACCCAGGGTTGCATAGTAATTTTTAATGTTCTGTCTGTCTGTCTGTCTAGATTCCCACCCCCCGAAGTAACCTACAGCATTTGCTCCATAATGAGCATCCCCAGAAAATGCATGACAAATGCCCTCATTAATGGGATGATACAGTTCATACAGCAAGTATTGTTGGCTATTCGCACAAAACTCAAAGTCCAGTTGCATCAATGTGAGTTCCATTTTTGGTACCATCTCCCGTAGCTGTCCCCTCAGCATGCCTCTATCTCCTAATTATGGGGGAAATAAAAGTCACTGTTTTACCATTCAAAATAACCTTGTAGTGTTGCAGTTAGTTTGTCTTCCATTGGTTTTCCTTCTTGACTTGGATTATAAAGTTCACCTGTGTCCTTGATAGCGTCCCCTTTCCTTCACTATTTTTCATGCATGTATTGTCCCAGCATATGGCAGTGTGCGGTTTCTACTTCATCTAAGAGGAGGCTAATTACGGAAAAGCCATCTTCATCCTTGAACTAACATAAAAATAGCAAGGAGTGGGGGGAAAACTGTAAAGGAAACCATCTACTCTTCCTTGGCTGCGGTCACACGCAACATTAGCCACGCAAGAGATACGGAAGACAGGCGGAGTTTCCGGGCGCGATCTCACCAGCACATCTGGGGAGCGTAGCGCTTCCGTGGCACAACCGAGGCTTCCTCCCGAAAACGCGCAGCAAAAAACTAGTACCTCGGAGGTACTAGTTTCCGGAAACTGCGGGGCAAGGGCGGGCGTCTGATCACAGAACCTCCACAGGAGGTATGATCGCTTTACTGCGTGTTAGTTTGCCCCGGGGCAAACAGCCACGCTTCTCCCCCGCAGTTTCCTGCGCGTGTGACCGGGGCCCTTGATTCATAAAGAGACTGTGGTTAAATACAGAAGACTTTTGCTTCATGCAGCTACTATTGCCAGAGTTTCAGATTCACACTAAAGATGTCATTTGGCACATTTAATTGGCCTCCATTACAAGTTTCTCTACACTCATGAAACTGAATTGGGAGGGGGAGGGGAGCCAACAAGATTGCAAAAACAAAAACAAAACCCCAAAATCGACTACAAGCTCTCTGAGTCCGTTCTTGGATATACCTAAAATTAAACTGCAGGACAGCAGTTCATTTTAAAGGCAATTGCTGTGGGTCTTTAACATACTTTGTAATGATTGCATTAATGTTTTGAACACAATAGGCTCTGTGCTTTTGGTATGTAGTCACCCTATCTCCTAAATGTGTCACATTCCCCAGTTCCAGGCAGGGGATCCCCTTGTTTGGGAAGCTTTTGCCCATCGCCAGCCAGCTGGCTGGGAAAACCCTGCCCCAAAACAGCAACGTCGCCACGCACCGGCATCACGCGGAAGTGACATCATCGCATCGGGGACGTCGCTCTGGTTTTTGGGCAGACCTGGGTTTGATGCCAATTTTACCATAGAGTTTTGCCCCCAAATCAGAATGTTGCCCCCCAACATCAATGGCATCACTGCCCACTCCAGGAACGCCCCCCAATCCCCCCACTAGTGTAATGATCCCACCTGGCAACCCTACCAAACCTGGTCCTCCCTAGATCCTGATGGGGAATTGGGGCTCATCGGGCCACAGGTTGTTCAAAACAACAACAGAACACAGGGTGAGTCCTTTGAACGAGTTTTATTGTAGTTGATTGCAGGAGCCTCTGGCCCCTCCCAGGGAGGAGGGGAGGAGCTCTGCAAAGAGAAACGAACACGGTGTATATCAAGGCAAGAATGAGACACAGTGGGCGGAAAATACAAAGTCGATACTGTGCATGTCTAAGCTGCTCAAAAGAAATGTTATCACTCTAGGTGACAACAGGAGTACATTGCAAGAAGGCATGGTTTTGAGAACCTCTGCCCCTTCCCTGATAAGCCCTTGCTTGGATTCGATTTTGATTTTATTAATCGCTTTCCCCACAAGTGGGCTCAAAGTGATTTACAGTTACACTTTTAAACAGGGGACTAACAATGTTCATAGGGAATAGGAAAGACAACATATAATTTATTTTTAATTGCACACGCCGTAACTGCACAGTGGAAACGTCTTCTGGCTTGGATCAGTCATGTCCCGAACGGCTGCGTCGACCGGCTTGATGACGTTGGGGCTTCAGGACCCGTATGTCGTGTCGCCACACTGCCACCGCCTGGCCGGAGCATCCCACTGCAGGGATTTTTCTTGTAGCCAAGTAGATTCTTCTGCCTTCCGGATCCTGGACCAGGACGTCCCCAACCGACAGCTAACGCCCTCCCACAGAGGAGTTGGTGTGCCCACCCTCTCTAAGGAGTGGTTCCCATTTTATCTACTCGCCGAGGCTTTCGAATTGCTGGGTGGACGCTGAGCTGGGGACAACAGGCTGGCTGCTCACACCAGCGCGGGGCTCGAACGGACACAGTTTGGATGTTAAGACAGTGGGATATACCCACTGTGGCACTGCTCCCCTTTTGCTGAATCCAGCCATCAGGAAAATCCCACCCTTAGCGTTTCGGTGACCTGTCCCCTCTGCTCCAATGGAGGCCAGACTCCATTTTATTTATTTCCCCATGGCTCCACCCCCCAAAGCTTCTAGAATTTCCCAACCCTAGTTGGGTAGTTTTTTTAGACAATCAGACCGATTTCACACAAGAGCTGCGCCGCGGTCGCGCCTCCCTTTGCCCCGCTTCTATTGGTCCATTTCCCACTCAAAGCCATGCGGCTGCATTTTGACCCGTGGCTTCGCCCAATTTCCCCCGCAGTTTCGTGATCCTGTTTTTTGAGGATCACGAAACCGCGGGGAAAATCGGGTGAAGCCGTGGGTCAAAACGGAGCCGCGGGGCTTAGAGTGGGAAATTGACCAATAGAAGCAGGGCAAAGGGAGGCACAACTGCGGCACAGCTCTTGTGTGAAATCGGTCTCAGCCACCTTATTTGCCCCATTTCTGATCTACAGAAGTGGATCTTTTTCCAGCTCACAAAGTCAAACCAAGCAGCATTGGAGAGCAGCTTAAAGGAAATGTTTTCACGAAATGCAAATAAAAATGTTTACTATTCACGATTTATGGCCCTACAGCACAAAGATCTTGGCATATTTGTGCATTTTACACTGCGTCCAACCTCCTTCGACCTCTGCAAGGTTATGCCTTTTATAATCCATCGTTGGACGTAATGAGGCTTCACAGCCAAGTCAGCAGTCCTGCAAGCATCACAGCAGTTACCAGAATGCCGCTTCCTGGGGGCTCGAGAATGTTGGTCAATGCACCTCTTAGTACTCCACACAACCACTTTTGTTCTAGGGAGCAAGTCAGTCGATGTAAGTCTTTCAAGAATCAGGTGACGCTTTCTTTGGAGGGGGGAAGTCAAGACCAAGTGGCAATGAGGAAATAGATGGGACGGAAAATTAAACCTCAGCAAGCCTTCTCGGCATGAAGCTAATGGTAGGCCCAGAGCATACTTTGAGGAAGAAAGAAAAGGTTGGGGAATTTGGATTCTCTCAAACGGGACTACCTCTAACGGGGGAATGACTGTCCTTAGGGAATACTTTACCAGGGCCCATTAGTGAAGGGAATGGGAAATTTATCTCAACCTCCATGTTCCCAATTATTAGACAAAGAGGGCCTTTTATAACACTCTGCTCTGCCTGACAGACACACAGGTTTTAATTAAAAGCCAATCCATAACAGCACTGAGTGTCAAGTGCATTGTTCAATTTCGGTCGCTTTCATGGGGAAATCAAATGGATTCAGACGCGGCACTCTCCTCCTCCCAGATTAATCTTTGAGAGGTATCATTTTCCAATCACGGAGAAGTGGACTAAAGTGGAGGATCTTCTTTCTGCGGGCTCCTTCAGAAAGGAAACACCCAAGCGAAGCATGGATGCCTACAATCGTTTGCAGAACATCAAAATTTAATACAAGGATGGCTCACAACAAAGGAAGACCCACCTATTCAGTGCACCCAGGGGTCATTTCGTAGAAGAAGAAGAAGAAGAAGAAGAAGAAGAAGAAGAAGAAGAAGAAGAAGAAGAAGAAGAAGAAGAAGAAGAAGAAGAAGAAGAAGAAGAAGAAGA
>NW_015170329.1:225483-284443 GCF_001447785.1 Gekko japonicus | reverse complement strand
AAAAAAAAACATAAAGGAAGACCCACCTATTCAGTGCACCCAGGGGTCATTTCATAGAAAAAGAGGTGCAGCAGCTCATTAGCATAACTCATTAGCATAACTTATTTGCATATGCCACACACCCTGACATCACCGGAAGTTTGTCAGAAGGCAACACCCACTGTTCAGGCTCCACTGGACTGTTTTGGATTGCTAGCTATTGGGGGGGGGGAATGTGCAGATCTGTCCTCGCAGAGGAGGGAGAGCTTGTACCTGAATAAAACTTGTCCTTAAAGGTACTACTGGACTGTTTTGGACCGAGGGGCCGGGGGGGGGGCTCTGCAGCTTACCTGGCTGCTTCTTGCTCTGACTGAGGGCTGCTGGGAGCAGGGGGTGGGGCTTGTTGCATGTGCCCGCCCCCTGGGGTCTTTACTGCCAGAGCTCTGCTCCTGTGCGCTCCTGCAGAAAATGACCCCTGAGTGCACCATCTCCTTCGTCTTATCTAGTTGTATTCCATTTGTACTGAGTTTTGTACGAACTGAACACATGGAGCTGCCTAGCTGGAGATCTCCAAGTGGTAGAGAAGATGGCTGCTTTGGAAGGTGGACTGTATGACATTATACCCCACCGAAGCTCCTCCCCTCCCCAAACCCTGCCCTTCTCAGTCTTCATCTCCCAAATCTCCAAGTATTTCCCAACCTGGAGCTGGCAACACTAGTCTCATACTGAATCAGACCCTTGGTCCATCAAACGTCAGTATTATTGACCCGCTCCAGACTGGCCGCAGTTCTCTAGGGTCTCAGGGAGGGGTCTTTCCTATCAACGACTACCTGATCCTTTTGGCTGGCAATGCCAGGAATTGAACCTGGGACCTTCTGCATGTCAAGCAGATGCTCTACCAGTGAGCCATGGCCCCTCACCATCGCACACATACTCACATAAACAGGCACAAACATATTGGGTCCTCCCCCCACCCTGTGTTTGACTTTAAATACAATGAGAGATCTCAGACCTTGGATCAGCAGTGCACTCTTACAGCGAGAGATGCTCAGAAACATATACATGTCTTTATACGCGAAAAACCTCCCATCGTAGGACTCAAGACAGCTTACACAGAGTTGCCAGGATGGTTCCCGGGCCAACACTGACCACACTTAAACCCAGGAATATATTATTTGTTCCCCAAAGAACCCTGATCATTGCAAATCATCTTGATTAAGTAAATTCTTCAATCTCGCAACTTTCTGTCATCGGACAGGAGTTAATAGTTATGCTGCCCAGAGAGTAAGATAAAGACTGATTTTTATTTTTTTAGGAGGGGACAGGAAATCACTTCTGTTCCATTCCTGTTCCATGGAGACAACAGACTTTGTGAGCTACTGGCATTAAAGTTGTGAGCGACTGATTTGGCTGCAGCATGGATAAGTTTGCTCTGGAGCCAGCCTTCCTGAGCTAAGACAAAAACGTGTGAGCCGGAGGCTAAAAAAATGTGAGCTAGCTCACACTAACTCAGCTTAGAGGGAACACTGCCTGGGGTCAGTCACAAATTCTTTCAGAGCTGTTCTCTCATAGGCAGTTCTCAAGAGAGCTCTCTGAGCCTCACCTATGACACAGGAGTGTTCCCTCTAAGATGAGTTAGTGTGAGCTAGCTCACATTTTTTTAGCCTCCGGCTCACACGTTTTTGTCTTAGCTCAGGAAGGCTGGCTCCAGAGCAAACTTATCCATGCTGCAGCCAAATCAGTCGCTCACAACTTTAATGCCACTAGCTCACAAAGTAGAATTTTTGCTCACAAGACTCCACAGCTTAGAGGTAGCATTGCTTATAGGTGTCTGTTGTAGGGAGGGGAAGGGAGAGGAGTTTGTAAGCCGCTCTGAGACTCCTTCGGGTCGTGAACGGTGGGGTATAAATCCAATCTCCTCCTCCTCCTCCTCCTCCTCCTTCTCTGATGCTTGGCACAGAAAAAAATGTTTTGGGGGTCTGTTCTGCAGTTTCACATTCAGTGGCTACCCCAGCCCTTACGAATGTCTTCCAAGATCATATGCCAACTTTTTTTGATTTCATTCAAACCAGTTCTTTTATGGTTAGAACAACTGATTAGCATGCACTTTCATTTGGGAAACCTAACAATAATAAATAGACATTTTTGATTTAAATCCATGGATTTATATCAATCCTTTTTTTTTTTCCTGGCTGTCTTTAATCAGGATGTAAACCTGTGATGTAAATTGCTCTGATTTAAATCAATCCAACTTGCTTGTTTCTTACTTCTGATTGGCCATGCAGTTTTATCGTTTAGCCAGCTGGCCATTGCCACAAAAAAAAAAAAAAAACCCTCCATAAAGCAGATACAAGCTACAGTGATAAATAAAAGTCAGTAAATATTATATGACTGTTTCCAGAGAAGCCAAAAACAAAAGCAAAATATTGATTAATGCCAATGTTCTCTCAATTTACTACAGTTGTTTGCAGCTTCTGTGCCATGACTGCCAATTTAGCAACTCTGTAGGTTATAACTCTATACTTGCCTTGGTTAGATAAAAGCAAGAACATTTTAGCTAAGTCATCTCCATTAAACAAGTTAGTTAGCAAGTTTGTAATAAACGTCTTCTTGGGCTCAGCATCTATAATGCAGCAGCATCTGTTTTCAGTTGCCAGTTTGGTGTAGTGGTTAGGAGAGCGGACTCTAATCTGGGAGAACCGGATTTGATTCCCCGCTCCTCCACATGCAGCTACTGGGTGACTTTGGGCAAGCCACAGTTATTTCAGAGCTGTTCTCTCAAGAGCAGTTCTTAGAAGAGCTCTCTCAGCCCCACCTACCTCACAGGGGAGAGGAAGGGAAGGAGATTGTAAGCCACTGGGTGGGGTATAAATCCAGTCTCCTCCTCCGAAACGTCTTCAGGTAGTGGAGTGTATGGTATAAACCCAGTCGTCGTCGTCGTCGTCGTCTTCTTCTTCTTCTTCTTCTTCTTCTTCTTCTTCTTCTCATTCTTCAGTCAAGTTTGCTTGAAAACTTTATAAATAATATTTTGTAATAAGTTTGGGAGAAGAAAGAAGGAAGATGAAGAAGATATGAAGACAAAGCATGCATGTGAAGTTTTGTTTTTTATATTATTAATTGATTTTGCTGGTGTTGTAAAATTATAAAATTCTTTCTTCAATAAAATTGCTTTAAAATTAAAAAAAAAAACTCCAACAAAGTCCTTCCAAACCTGGAGCCAAAAATGCCTCATGCAAAGTGACAGATGTTATCATTCTCAAGGGCATATGTCTTGCAGTAACATAAATAATGACATCTGCATCAGTACAAGTAAAGGTAAAGGTTCCCTTGCTCGAAAGCCAGTCAAATCCACTGCAGGCTGTGGAAGGTCAGTAGTTCAGCAGTTCAAGACCCAAGTGCCGCATGACGGAGTGAGCTTCCGTCTCTAGTTCCAGCTCCTGCCAACCTAGCCGTTCGAAAGCAAGAAATTGCAAGTAGATAAAGGTCACAGCGTTCCGTGCGCCTTGGTGTTTAGTCATGCCGGCCACATGACCATGGAAACGTCTTCGGACAGTGCTGTCTCTTCGGCTTTGAAACGGAGATGAGCACCGCAACCCTAGGGTCGGACTCGACTGGCTTCCGAGCAAGGGAACCTTTACCTTTAAGATAGTGAACAAGCACTTAGCAGTCATGGGATAAATGGATGGGTTCTCTTATGGATTAAAAAGTGATTAAATGACAGGTAGCAAAGACTAGTTATCAATGGACTCCCAGGGTTGCTGTGGAGATTAAATGGAGGAAATAGAGCAGAAGAACTGTGTATAGAGATCTGAACACTTGAGAAAAGGCATGATAATTATTTTATTTAATAATGCTAGAGTGTTCTGAAAAACACTTTCACAAACGGTATTCTCAAGTCTGTAGTATATTCATACTCCGAAGCCAAATCCCAATCAATCTTGGGCATAGAAAATCCCCCCCCAAAAAAAAACCCCTTTTCACAATGGCAAACAATATTGTATTTCACAATATCCTGAAAACACATTTCACATGGAGTAGAAAAGATTTAATGTTAATGATATTGTCTACAGATGGGGTGCCTTTGTACTCCAAGAACATATTTCTCTATGGTAAAGTCAATGTTCTCTAGGTTATCAGGAGGGGCCGTATCTCTCTTGCCCACTTAAAAATACTTTCCTGCTTCAGGGGGAAAAAAACCCTCATGGGGTATATTGTTTCATATATTTTTATGGTGTTAGGGTAACAAAGTACCTCAGTGGGGTTGTTTCATACCCCAAGATCTTTTTATTTTTTTAATTACAGAAAGTAGTAGTAAGTCTGTGTCCTTTGGGGATGTCGTTTAGTGCGTAGGCATAGGAGGATACATTCGTAGAACTACTTTTGTATGGATTCTGCCAAAAAAACGGCAACTGAGGGGGAAATTCACCCCTAACAATATTGGCAGGGCGTTTTTAAATCTGACATCCTTCGAAATAACTGCGACATAAGGAAGGAAACAACAACAAATTCAGCCTATGACAGCATGATTCCAAAGCAACAGAATTCACACAATTGTCAGGAAAAATTTAAATAATGAAAGCCAACATAGGCGGCAGTTAGGGTTGTCAGCCCGCCCCCCACAGTGGAGGTGGGGGTCCTCCACCACCAGGCCCCATCCCCTTGCTGCCAATCAGCTGGCCGGCAGGGAGACACTAGGAGAAAGAGGAAGACCTATGCCACGGTGCTGGCACTAAAGAGGAAGTGACATCATCACACTAGTGACATCTGGGTGATGCTCTGGTACTTGGGCAAAGAATGGACAAAAAAACCCTATGGTAGAAGTCATTTTTACCATACAGTTTTTGCCAAAATGCCAGAGTGTTACAGTTATGTTGCAGCATGATGACATTACTTCTAGTGTAACACCTATGATGTGGCCTCAGCCTTCCTCTTTCTTCTAGTAAGTCCCCCTCCATCCCCCATTCGGTGCAAGGTGGGCCCTGGCAATCCTATGGACTGTCTTTCGGAGTAAACATCTTGACAGATGATATATATTTATATATTCAATTTGTACCCTGCCCTCCCCGCGAGCGGGCTCAGGGCGGCTTACACAGTTGGTACAGAGACACCAATAAAACACATAAGGTCAAGTTAAAACAATGCAAATGAATCATAGAATCATAAAGTGCTAGTGATCCTTCCTTAGTTACTTAAGGTGGCGTGATAAAAATGTCTGCAAGCAGACAGTCCAACTCTGTGGTCTTCTTAAGTCACACGATGGTATAGGCCAGATGTTAAGGTCGAGAGCCGGGCTCATTGATGGTAGTAGTCAGGGCGGCTCCTCATTGAAAGCCTGGTGGAAGAGCTCTGTCTTGCAGGCCCTGTGGAACTGTAGAAGATCCAGCAGGGCCTGATCTCTTCCGGGAGCTCATTCCACCAGTAAGGAGCCGCCACTGAGAAGGCCCTGGCCCTGGTAGTGGCGAGCCTGGCTTTCTTGGGACCCGGGAGGATCAGTCGATTCTGTGACCCCAACAGCAGGGTACTGAAAATTTTGCCTTCCCTATATGTAAATTATCTAATTTAGAGCATTTTGTAGATAGTGTGTCGTATACATGCAAAATTGGGCCGCTATATCAAGAGATAGCTTCAAGTCCAGTAGCATCTTAGGCACTGACAAGATTTTCAGGGCATAAGCTTCTGAGAGTCAAAACTCCCTTCCTCAGATATGTCAAGAGAAAGTCCTTTCATTATTTTGGCTCTTCATGCCTTCACGGCTGTTGGGAAGATATCAGAGGCATGGGGGGACCAGGGGTTCCAAACTCACTGCTGGCTGGCAATACAGATCTTTGGGGCAAATGCAGAAGAAGAAGAAAAACAAACCGAGAAGCAGAGAAGAGAATCGGCTTCAGCAGAGAGCCCGGAGCAAGAAGCAGGCGAGGAGAAAGGGACTCCGCCGCCGCCAGAGAAGAAGCAGTTTACCAAAGGGCCAGGGGAGAAGCTGAAGAAATTGATAAAAGACAAGAGGGCAGCAGCGGAGAATCAACATGACAGATGTCAGGCTGTTGGAAGGATGCAGAAAATTATGAACACGAACCAGAAGTGGGAGGCAGGGAAAATAAACCGTCCCTTCCAGTGTGAGATTCAAGTTTGGAATAATTTTTGCATTGAGGAAAGAACAGGGGACAACGGAAACCTTTTGCTCAGAGCTATAGGTTACGGAACCTTGATTCTTCAGAGATGTAAATAAATGGCGGGATGATCGACTGTAAGCAACTGTTGCTGGTTTGTTTTAGAGCAACGTGAACTTCAAGAGAACGCTGCTACGCCGAATCTGTGCTGATCTACTTTCCCCCAACTTTAGATGGTTAATCTAGACTGACTGGGGCTATTTAGGGAGAATACCCTACAACTAGGGCTATTTGTGGGCAGGAACGCACAGGAACGGAGTTCCGGCTGGCTTCAGAGTTGGCCACGCCCACTACAGCCAAAACCTCTGCGTGCCTGGCTACAGAGGGAAGTCTTGGAGAGTGACCCCCCCGGCAACTCCAAGGTGGGTGGGCCAGTGGGGGCCCTGGAAGGATCGGGGAGGCATTTAAATGCCTCCCCGTGCCTTCCCCAGCCTGTCCAAAGGCCTGCTTGCCCGGGCTCCCCGCAGCCGCGGGGTGCCCAGGCAAGCCAAGGGAAGGCATGGGGTGTGGCCTAATATGCTAATGAGCTGTGCTGTCAGGTGTGGCCTAATATGCTAATGAATTTCTGCTGTTCGGTGTGGCCTGTTATGCTAATGAGTTCCTGCTGGGCTTTTTCCACAAAAAAAGCCCTGCCTACAACTACTAAGGAACTGCAAAATATTTCATCCCCCTGCTTTTCAGGATCCATTGGTAGCCTTTCGGTGTAATCCTAAACAGAATTCCCCTTCTAGCTCCATCAGAGTCAATGGGCTTCCGGTGGTTTAACTCTGTTTAGGATTGCAAGACACTATGGGTAAAAGGGGCACAAACTGAATTGGGTCCAGATGGCCTACCACACAGGGGGAACATATCTTTTTAAAATTTAATTTCTATACCAAAGAAAACAATACATATAGATTTCTCATCTCCTAAAAATGTCCCTTGTAGATCATTTACGCTGGGGCCAGCTTGGTGAAATACTCTCCCTGTTGAGATCTGGGCCCTGTGGGACTTAATGCAGTTCTACAGGGCCTGCAGGACAGAGGTGTTCTGCCAGACCTATGACTGAGAGGGTGGAGACCTATTTACTGTGGCCTCCCCTGCATTGTTGAGGAGGAGGAGGAGGAGGAGGAGAAGACATCCACGCTCCTAAACTCCACCCAAACTGGCAGTTTTACTTAAGAACATAAAAGAGACACCAATGTTGGATCAAGCCAAAGGCCCATCCAGTCCAACACTCTGTGTCACACAGTGACCAGAAATACCAGGAACCATCAGGAGGTCCACCAGTGGGGCCAGGACATTAGAAGCCCTCCCACTGTTGACTCCCCCCCCAAGCACCAAGAAGACAGAGCATCACTTGCCCCAGAGCCCCTATCTATACCTTGTGGCTAATAGCCACTGATGGATCTCTGCTTCATATAAGAACATAAGAGACACCAATGTTGGATCAGGCCAAAGGCCCATCCAGTCCAACACTCTGTGTCACACAGTGGCCAGAAATACCAGTGCCATCAGGAGGTCCACCAGTGGGGCCAGGACATTAGAAGCCCTCCCACTGTTGACTCCCCCCCCAAGCACCAAGAAGACAGAGCATCACTTGCCCCAGAGCCCCTATCTATACCTTGTGGCTAATGCCACTGATGGACCTCTGCTTTATCATAAACATATCCCACCCTTCCTCCAGACTGCTGAAGGAGGTATCCCAGGAGTTTAGCAAGACAGCTGACATTAACATAAAGGAAGGAAGCGAGGCATTCTTTCCCAAACATTCTTACTTCCCCCACCTTGACAAGCTTCAGTCACTCACAGTTCAATCTTAAAACAGAGGTGCACCCTTCTAAGCCCATTCACTTCAGTGGATTTAGAAGGGCGTAACTCTGTTTAAGGAGCTGCGGTGCCTCAAGTGGTTAAGACACTGAACTGCAGGCTGTGGAAGGTCAGTAGTTCAGCAGTTCGAGACCCGGGTTGCTGCATGACAGAGTGAGCTCCCGTCTCTAGTTCTAGCTCCTGCCAACCTAGCAGTTCGAAAGCAAGAAATTGCAAGTAGATCAATAGGTACCACTTCGGTGGGAAGGTAACAGTGTTCTGTGCGCCTTGGTGTTTAGTCATGCCAGCCACATGACCACGGAAATGTCTTCGGACAGCGCTGGCTCTTCGGCTTTGAAACGGAGATGAGCACCGCAACCCTAGAGTCGGATTCGACTGGCTTTCGAGCAAGGGAACCTTTACCTTTTTAACTCTGTTTAGGACTGTACTGTGATTCCGTCTGATGTCAGCATCCTCTAATCTTACTGATGCTAGAAGCTGAAGCTACCTGTCTGTATTGGCCAAGAAATGCCAGACTGAATAGCTGTCATTAGCCCCAGATTGCAGAGGACAAGGCAAAATGTCCATTCTGTGACAATTGCTGATTTATGACATGTTGCATTTCGTAGACAAATGATAGCTATGCCGGCGAATGCCTTCTCAAGAATTATGGGGAAGGCTCAAGTAGTAGAGGCTTCAACAATAGAGACAGATGTCAATTAATGAGAAGTCTTCACTCTGTCTTAGATGAGCCTCCATCTGGTGTTTTGTCAGAGGCCTTAGGCTGACATTTGCCGTATGCAAACCTCTCTGTTGTATTAGCGTCACCAAATCATTGTTCGTCTGCATCGCAGTGGCGATTCAAAGCAGTGCTTCATAGTCAAATGTAGCATTCAGCCTCTTGAAGATAACTCATATCAACAAACACGAAGCTGCCTTATGCCAAGTTAGACCATTTGTCGATCTAGCTCAGTATCACCTAAGGTAAAGGTAAAGGTTCCCTTGCTCGAAAGCCAGTCGAATCCGACTTTAGGGTGATTGGATAGGATATTTACAGTGCACCTCTAGACTGTAGAGTGTTCCCTCTAAGCTGTGGAGTCTTGTGAGCAAAAATTCTACTTTGTGAGCTACTGGCATGAAAGCTGAGAGTGAGTGATTTGGCTACTGCATACATTAGCTTGCTGATTTCTTGCTTCCGAACTGCTAGGTTGGCAGGAGCTGGAACTAGAGACAGGAGCTCACTCCGTCCTGCGGCACACTCGGGTCTCAAACTGCTGGACTACTGACCTTCCACAGCCTGCAGTTCAGCGTCTTAACCACTTGAGCCACCGCAGCTCCTCAGTTTCACCTACAAATGTATAAAGTACTGAGGCTGATGTGTTGGAGAGTGATTCCAGCTCATACTTTTATTTAGTTGCAGCAAATCTTGAGATACACCCCTCCCCCCTTGGTCCAAACATACATAATCCTTTAGATAGGCTGGCCTTTTATGCTCCCACGTGGAACAGCGAATGGCTGAAGCCAGAGCGGGGCTTCCTGGCACTGTTCTGGTTGGTTTCGGGGGCAGGGTTGCCACTGGGAGTATTTCCATCAGGGCAGCCAAACTTCCGGGCTCTGGGCAGCTCGTTGATACTGGGTTGCCGCCGTCTTCCCCGCTGGGGATTACGCGGGCTACTGGGAGTGGAGGGTCCATTGTTTCCAGTCTCCTGGGGTAGATGATGGCCTCGTCTGGGCTGTCTGGGGCCAGAGGCAGGATGAGGAAGTGGAGTTGATCTATGTGCCACCTCCAAAGCTGCCTGTCCTCACTGGCAACTTCATATGACCCCAGCTGTAGTTACGGGCATAGACCAGGTCCTCAGGGAAGAAGCCCCTCTGTGCCTCCTGGTCTTCCAGGCAAGCACTGTGGTCCGGTGCCCAGTCCGGGTGGAGGTGGTCTAAGCGGGTTGTCAGGTGGCAATTCATGAACAGCTCTGCCAGGCTGCAGCCAGTGGCAGAGAGAGGGGTGGTGCGCTGGCCAAACAGGAAAGCTGCCAGCTTGTAGTCCCAGTCACCCCGGTCCATGTGGCATACCACCTCTTTCGTTGTTCTGGCCATCCGCTCCACCTGGCCATTGGTTGCGGGGTGGAAGGGTGCAGAGCGGATGTGCCGGATCCCATAGTACTCCACAAACTCCAGAAACTCAGCTGACGTAAAGGTGGTACCATTGTCTGTGACTAGAGAGTCTGGTATCCCATGGGAGCTGAAAATCCACCACATTGCTTTGATGGCAGATCGGGGCGAGGTGGAGGGGATGGGTGTCACCTCCAGCCATTTTGTGTAGGCATCTACCAGAATGAAAAAGATATGTCCCTGGAAGGGCCCGATGAAGTCCAGGTGGAGTCATGCCCATGGCTTGTGGGACGACTCCCAGGGTCGCACCGGAGCTTTTGGGGGCAGCAATTTCTGCCACTTCTGGCACCGCTTAACAGTGTCCTCTATTGCAGCATCTAGTCCCGGCCACCATATATAGCTCCAGGCCAGGGCTTTCATCCTCATAATCCCCGGGTGGTGTTCATGCAAAGCGGTGAGAACGCGGCTTTGCAGAGGTGGCAGAATCACCACCCAACTTCCCCACAGCAAGCACCCTTTGCGGGAAGACAGCTCATCCCTGTGGCCCATGAATGCTGAGAACTCGGGACCCACCCAGCCCGCAGGCCACCCCCTTTCCACCCAGTCAAGAACCCAGGAAAGAATGTGATCCCAGGCCGAGTGGTGCGCCCCCTCCCCCACCTGGAGGTGGTGTCATGAATAGGACCCCACCCCAAGGAGCCTGCTTATCTAAAAGCCTGTGTAGCGGCTCCGTGATGGCGGCCTTCTGGGGGAGGAAAGAGTGGGGAAAAATCCAAGACCCCAAAGAAAGCCTGGAGCTCCACCTTCGACGAGGGTGTGGGCGCTTGACGGATGGCGCGGACCTTGTTCTGTGTAGGGTGAATTCCCTGGGCATCGACAGGGAGACTGGGGGCCCAGAGTATTGGCCCAGTGTGCCATCAAACACCTCTGGGAACTCCCTGCAGACTTCGTTAAAGTCCTGCAGTTGTACAGAGTGGACGCCCGTCACCGCAAAGCCCAGGGGCCCAAACCATGCAAGTCCCAAAAGGCTAGTGAACTTCCCTTCCACCACCACCAATTCCAAAAGGCCATCAAAGACTCCAAATTGGACCCTGAACCTGCCCCAGCCCTTGATAGCCACAGTGTTTTTCTGAAAGTCCCACAAGGACCAACTCCATGGCTTTTCCAGGAAGCCCCCCCCCCAGAACAGAGTCTCTGTAGAGTCTCCGCTGAGATAATGGAAAAGGAGGAGCCTGTGCCTAGTTCCATGTGACATGGGGACCCCTCGATTTATACTGTTATATGCGTCTTATTAGGGGCATCAGGGAGAAGATTCAGTACCTGGTGCTGGTGGTGGTTGATGGACAATGTGTGCAGATCCAGGTCCTCCTGGTGAGCGGATGTTGCTTTCCGATTTCCGTGGGAACAACAGGCATGGGCGATGTGGCCCTGTTTTCCACATGATCTGCAGGTGGCATCATAGAAGCAGCATGTCTTGCACTCGCGTGGGTCCCCGCAGCTGTCACAGGATGCTTGGGAGGCTTGTGTTCCTCACAGAGCAGTGGCCCTGGCCTTGGGTTGGGGCTTCCGGCAGCTGCGTTGGTGAACCTGTAGGGCCTCATCTTCATCTGAGTTGTCGGATGCTGAAGTGGGTAGCACATGGGGGGTTTTTTTAGTCTGCTGACCCTCTTCCTTGTCTTCTCTCCTACCCTCACACTGCATCCTTCCTTCCTGGGATCCCCATACAATTGTCTTAACAAAGTCATATGACCCTCGTCATATTTCCTTTGTTGGGGGGAACTGTTAGCACCCTGGCCCCTCTTGTGGAAGGGTATTCTTATTTAACTCACCCCTCTTTAATTATCACCCCCCCAAAAAAAATCATATATTTGCTGTACAGCCTGGGGTACACTTGGGACCAAGATGGGGCTGGAACAAACAAAATGGACACTGGTCAGAGACAAGCCCGGGAAACTATTTTGGGAAGGTGACTCTGGGTCGTGGACTTGCTAACAGATCTCTCCCCACTCCAAACAGAGATACTTAATCTCATCAATGGGCTTCTCAGGAAACAAAACTCTTCCCTAGCATGACATCACACCTGGTCACACTCCCCCTACCTACTCACTCTAATTAATAGGCTATTCATCTGGCTTGATAGCCTCTTCCATCCTGTATTCAAGGGTCCTCTAAGAGAAAAATCCCCATAAATATTGGTGGAGATCTCTGTCGTGGGTACTGGTTTGGCTGAAGGTGACTCCTCCTCAGATGAGGAAGAGGCAGGAAGCAACTCAGCCTCCTCTGGAGTCAGCCCAGAAGAAGAACCCTCAACAGTACCTGAGGAGGAGGAGTCCCCAGCAGTTGCACAGAAGAAGAGATCATTCCTGAGCCTGGGCCAGCACCCCCAGCTGCAGACACCCTGAGGCCAGACTCCCCGCTTAGTTCCCGTGAGTGCCCCAGACATAGGGCACGCCAAAGGCTCACTATGCAGAAGCAAAGAAGGACTGCAGCTCCTGCAAAGGCAACCAGATGAGTTGTAAGCCTTTGCAGACTCAACTCCCAGAAAAGGAAGGACCTGTTCAAAAACACTCCATGCACCTGTTTCATCAACTCCCAGAAAAGGAAGGACCTGTTCAAAAACACTCCATGCACCTGCTTCAGCGTGGCAGCTACTCTGCTTAATCAGACCTGCTTCTGAATGTGCAGCAGCCGCTCTTTGTCCTTGGAAATTTGTAATCTTCTTGACGTCAAGGCTATCTGACCTTTGGCTTTGTTACTGACCTTGATTTTAGACCATGTTTCCAGCTTCTCGTGTGTAGTCTCAGTGGCCACCAGCCAAGACAGCACAATCTCGCTAGTTACCCCCTCTCACAAACTCTGTCTCCAATTTTGCTAATTTCCCCCAATTCAATTTGGAGACCACAGTTTGGGTAACATCTTCGCCCTGAAATAAGGTTTGGACCTCCACATGTCATATAGCCCCATGTTCAGGACAATCTCCCCTTCGAGGGGATATATGCTGTTTCCTGGTCCAAAGCACAGTTCTTGTGCCAGCTGCTCTAAAGTGGGGTGCCCTCAAGACAGTCACACTGGTGGACACTGGGGCCAGGGTGCACCCCAAAATAATCCTTGGACCACCACAAATGACACATCCTCACACTCTGGAGTCCATCCCCTACAAGAAGACATACAATGTCCCCAGGTCCAAAGACTGGTTTTTGGCACCACAAGCTTCTATTTGGGTTGCCTCATTACATTTACATTTACATAAATGTATTGCATTGCAAAAAAACCTTTTGAATAAGAAAATAGAATGTCTGCATGCTTTCTGTACTGAGCATCACTGTATGTCCTCTTGCAGGGGACAGTGTCCACAATGTGGGGATGTGTCATATGGGGTGATCCAAAGATTGTTTTGGGGTGCAGCCTGGCCCCAGTGTCTGCCTGTGTGATTGTCCTAGGGTCACCCGACTTTGGAGCAGCTGACACAAGAACTGCACGAAAAAGCACGTGTCCCCTTAAGGGGAGAGTCCCCTGGATGTGGGGGTTTAAGATATGTGGTGATCCAAACCTTATTTTGGGGTTCAGAGCCTTCCAACTCTCCTCAATGTTTTAACCAGGAACCAAATTCAACTGCCTTGACCCATAGAGCTGGGAAAGGCATATGGTTTGTATTCATGTCATGTTTGAGTTGGATCTGGCTGGTGCGAGGGAAGGGGTCCATAAGGAATCTTACTTTAGGGGCCTTGGTTGGTTCTATGGCAGCCTTGTTCCTTTATGGGTTATTTTTTTAAAAAATCATCCAATAGTTCCCAGAATTCTTTGGGGTAAGCTTTGACAAAGAAGCTTGTATGAGCTTGTTCATGAAATCACAGTGGAGGTATGTCCAGTCCCGGTCTCCCTGGGCTTGGATTCTTTTCTAAATCATACTCTGAACATATGGTGGAGAAATCACTGAGACAGGCTTACACGAAATGACACTTCATGCACCGCACTTCCAAGAGTGACTTTTCCAGTTCCCTTCATTGCTATTTAATCAAAATTGATCATTAAGCATATGATAAGCAATACATTTTTAATTACATCCACAGACCCGCTTGCAGAAAGCGGGATTTCATGCTTCCCTAGATGCACATAAAAGTATGATTTTCCAATCCATTAAGGAAGCACAAGAAGGAAAGGTGAACTGTACAGGGACTCACTTTAACACTCCGCCACATAAACTGAGGCCTGGGGGGGGGGGATATCCAGAAAGTCACCACGCACTTGATGGAGTGCAGCAGCTGGTAAAAGATTATAAGGCAATTTTCATGAGATTTACTGTAAGCTAGTAAACTACAAAATGGCAGAGGGCTGAGAATGAAATTAAACTAGGCTGTACATCAATGGCGATTTTGTTTTCAGCAGCTATGAACTTTAAAGCGAATTAAGCAGCGAGCAGGCGGAGACGGCAAAAGCTCTTAGGGATAACTGTAGGAGTAGCCTCCGGGGAGACATCGAGAAAAGGTGGTGGCAGCAGCAGAGATGTAGGTTTCGGCAAATGTGACACAGCTTTTATGTGCCTTTGAAGGAGCTAATTAAATGAAGGAGGGAGAGATTTGCGCTTGTGTGGCAGACTGTATGCACATGTGTAAATTACCGGGTTGATCAGAAAAGGGATTCGGAAGTAAAACTTGAGATGGCTGGCAGTCGTCTCGCACTTTAAATGAATGTGTTATTTAGAAATATTACAAATTCCCCTTAAGCACGTTGGCCCTTGTGTGTTGCTAAATGAGAGCTTACAGTAATGCCTATGGTAATGCCCCTGAACCAGTAATCCCCAGTGTGGTCCATGGGAACACCCTGATGCCCATTGATGTGTTTTCTGGAACTCACTTTCTTTGTCCCCATAGCATCTCTTCACAAAAGCAGAGAGTCAATCCTGGCTTTCCTTCACTTCACTGAAATAGTTGGTGCTTCAGAAGAGCTCAGAAGGTAGGCAATGTTCGTAGGGATAAACAATAAGATGGTCACAGTCCAGAGAACTTACAATACACAAATCATACAACTGTGGTAAAGAAGCACTCAGAATTTTTTATCTCAAGATGTTGTACAAAACATTAATTTCTGAAATGATTATTACAGGAAATAAAACAAGGAAATAGAAGCGAAAAGGCGGGACGGTGGTCTTCAGCCCTTTTGGGAGAACTTTGTTCTAGAATTAGAGATGTTGCTTCTCAAGCTATAAGAGGTAGAAAACATATGAGTGTGCAGCTTTTTGTTGCTTGAGGAACTCCATACTTCGTGTTGACTGGTACAATTTCTGGTCAGAAGAAGACACATTGTCGAAACGGCAGCACCAATCCGGAGACCACCATCCCGCCTTTTCGCTTCTATTTCCTTGTTTTATTTCCTGTAATAATCATTTCAGAAATTAATGTTTTGTACAACATCTTGAGATAAAAAATTCTGAGTGCTTCTTTACCACAGTTGTATGATTTGTGTATTGTAAGTGTTCGTAGGGATGCCAGCCTCCAGGTGGGACCTGAGGATCCCCTAGAATTTCAGCTCATCTCCAGACTGCAGAGATTAATTTCCCCGGAGGAAATGGATGCTTTGATGGGTGGACTCTATGGCATTGTACCCCACTGAACTCCCTGTCCTCCCCAGGCTCCATCCTCAAATCTCTAGGAGTTACCCAACCTGGATCCAGCAACCCTACCCCATAATCTCCTGCCGGTGGCCAGGAAGGACCTGGCAACCCTAGGTAGTTAAAGTGTCAAAGTAGGATTGGGGAGCTGCAGGTTCGAATCCCCACTCTGCCAGCAAAGCTTGCCAGGTGACCTTAGGCCAGTCGCACACTCTCAGCCTAACCTCCCTCACAGGGTTTTTGTCAGGGGAGGAGAACGATGTAAGCCATTTTGGGTCCCCATTGGTGAGAAAGGCAGGGTATAAATGAAATAAATAAATCAGGTAGATCCAATTGGTCAGCCATGTTGGTCTGAAGCAGTAGAACAAAGTTAGAGTCCCGCGGGGCACCTTTAATACCAGCAAAGTTTAATTCAAGGTATAAGCTTTCGTGTCCATGCACACTTTATCAAATAACCTTATCAAATAGATAAGTAAGGTACTGTCTTTGTGTCCTTGGGGAGCATCCATTTGGAAACAGAAGCAGGGCTATTTTGGGGCAGGAACGCACAGGAACGGAGTTCCGGCTGGCTCCCAAGTTGGCTACGCCCAGCAGGAACTCATTAGCATAATAAGCCACACCCAACAGCAGAAATTCATTAGGATTGGCTACATTAGGGGTGTGTGGCCTAACATACAAAGGAGTCCCTGCTACAAAAAAAGTCCTAGGTTTTGACAACAAACAAGGTAAACAGAATAAAAAGCAAAAGGTGGGTGTGGCTGGATGACCATACTTCGGATAACGTGGGGGTGTGGCCTAATATGCTAATGAGGTATGCTTTCAGGGGTGTGGCTGGATATGCTAATGAGTTTCTGCTGTTGGGTGTGGCCTATTATGCTAATGAGTTCTTGCTGGGCTTTATCTACCAAAAAAGCCCTGAACAGAAGGATGCTCGGCCTGGAACCACTTAGTATTTTGTTGAACCTCCCAACGTGTTGGGGTTGCACCCAGTATTTGTGGCAGCCATTTCATTTTTTTTTTTTAACAATTTATTTAAGTTTTTTAGTTCAAAATAAAACGATATACATCTTTTACATTTGTATTACATATATCATCTCGAGTCTACTCCAAAGGCTTATCTTTTAACCATTTGTAAAAATCTGCCCACCGTTCTTTAAACATCATGTCATCTTTCTTTTGTAGAATTACAGTTAATTTGTCCATTTCCGCTACCTCTTTAATTTTCTCTATTAGTTCCTTTCTTTTTGGAATCTTTTCTTGTTTCCAGTTCTTGGCAATCAAGATCCTAGCTGCTGTGAGCATATATGTTAATACATAAACATTTTCCTTTTTATGTTCGTTTGGGATTACATTTAACAAATAAGTCTCCGGACATAACTTTAAATCTATGTGCAGCATTTCACTAATTAAACTTTTTACACATTTCCAAAAGTTAAATATTTTTTCACAGTTCCACCACATGTGAATAAAAGTTCCTACATTATTTTTACATCTCCAACAATTTTTGTTTGCTGTTTTATATGCTTTTGCTAATTTTTCTGGCGTCCAATACCATCTATGGAACATTTTAAATATATTTTCCTTAAATGCTACCGCCCTCATTAGCTTCATAGATTTCCAAACCTTTTCCCATTCCTCCATTTGTATGGTCTTTCCCAAATCTCTCATCCAAAGGATCATGGGTTCTTTTATATTCTCGTGTTTTTCTGGTATAAATGTCTGGTCCAGAAATTGCCTTCCCATGATTGTTCTGCCAAATGTCCTCAGTAGAATTGTCCTTATTGCTTAAGGACAATAGCCAGGATTTATTGGGGAGGCATTTAAATTTTTCATAGGGGGCATAATTTTTTAAAGAACCCTTTCCTGGGTGCCAGTGAATAAAAGTGGACTTCCGAGTAGACTGAGTAGAAGCATAAGTGGGGGTCTGGGGGTCGTGCGAGGCGAAGGGAGGGAGCCGAGACCAAACATCCCCGTTTATGGAAAGTGAAACCGATTTGTCTCAAAGTCGCTGTCCTGAATTCCACAAGAGGGGGAAACGTATGAGGAAGGAGCGGGGGAGGAAGAAGCAGTGCTCTGATCCCCCGAGCTGCAGCCTGCTGCCGCGCGGCTTCTGCTGCTCTTTTGGGCACAGAGCGCCACAGCACTGAGGGACAGTTGGCGCCGCTGCAGCAGGGCGCTCCGTGATCTGCAGGGCAGGCGGGCAGTGCTTGTTGCCTCTCTTTTGCTTGCCACTTGCTGGCTGGCAGAGCAAGCAAGCGCCGCCTCCAGTCCCACACTGCCAATCTTCTTAGATTAGCAGTGTGGGACTGGAAGCGGGGCTCGGCTTCCCTTGCTGAAGAGATACAGAGAGCTGCGGGGTGTGTGTGGAAGGGTGGCACGAGGCAGCAAACACGGGAAATAAGTTGAGAGGCCTGAACAGGGTGGTAAGTTGGGGGGCCCTGGTGGAAAGTTGGGAGGGCCAGGCCCCAAAATGCGTCACTGTAGCTACGGGCCTCTACTTGCTCTTGAAATTGCAAAACTGCTCACCATTGCAGCAATGTTAGCTACCCTTGCCCAAAACTATTGTGTTGCTCTTAGCCAGGGGTCATTTCATAGAAAAAGAGGTGCCGGAGCTCATTAGCATAACTCATTAGCATAACTTATTTGCATATGCCACACCCCCTGACATCACCAGAAGTGTGTCAGAAGGCAACACCCACCGCTCAGGCTCCACTGGACTGTTTTGGATTGCTAGCTATTGGGGGGGGGGATGTGCAGATCCGTCCTCGCACAGGAGGGAGAGCTTGTACCTGAATAAAACTTGCAACTTACGTGGCTGCTTCTTGCTCTGACTGAGGGCTGCTGGGAACAGGGGGTGGGGCTTGTTGCATGTGCCCGCCCCTGGGCTCTTTACTGCCGGAGCTCCACTCCTGTGCGCTCCTGCAGGAAATGACCCCTGTATGTTGTAAATAGGGTTGCCAACATCAAGGCAAGGGCTAGAGATCTCCCAGGATTCCCACTGCTCTTCAGACTTCAGACACCAGTTCCTCTGGATAAAATGGCTGATTTGGAGAGTGCCTTCTATGCCATTATCCACTGCTGAGTTCCCTCCCCTCTCTAAACCCTGCCCTCCCCCGAAAACCTCCAGGTATTCGGGAGTTGGCAACCCTGGTTATGAATGTGTCAGCGTGGACCCCCTCCCATCCATTCCTTTGTCTGGCTTTGAGTCCCTGACTCCTCCTCTTGTTCCTTTAAGTCTTTATTCAGCTGTAAGCCAGCCTTGTGGCCTTGTTACTTGAGGGTAAAACAGACCTTTGTCACATCAGCACCATTAAATAAATCTCCTGCACGATTGCTGTTGCTGTCTTTTCTTCTCTTGTTGAGTTGGTTGCTAGGCATGCAAAGTACTCTTGAGCTGAAGGCTGAGGGATTGATGGAATAGTTGCTGATATCACTGAGACGTTGCTGCTTCTCCGGGGGGGTGGGGGGGTGGGATTCTCTTGTGTTTCAGCAATGGGAGTGGGGAGGTGAATGAGTGTTTGTGAAAAGGCTGCAAGTTCCCTAAATGTATTGTCTTGAGTTTGGTGTCTGGTAGTTCTGAATGGACCTATTCTATGGACTTGGCCTAAAGTCATATGCCTGGGGACAGCTAGAACCTATGGCAAAATTAGTAACATAAGAACATAAGAGACGCCAATGTTGGATCAGGCCAAAGGCCCATCCAGTCCAACACTCTGTGTCACACAGTGGCCAGAAATACCAGTGCCATCAGGAGGTCCACCAGTGGGGTCAGGACATTAGAAGCCCTCCCACTGTTGACCCCCCCCAAGCACCAAGATGACAGAGCGTCACTTGCCCCTGAGTCCCTATCTATACCTTGTGGCTAATAGCCACTGATGGACCTCAGTGGATCTTAATTGTTAGGAACCGCCTCTATCCAAGCACCCATCAGTATTTGAAGGAGGAGATCTCCCCAAGTCGTGGGTGGGAGTGGTTAAAGAAAGATCAGGTTTTAGGTCTGATTTTAGATTCTGAGGGACCACCTTTCCCCACATATGCCCCGAAGAGCACTTCGGTCGGGGTCACAACACCGTCTGGTGACCCCCGGCCCTAGGGAGGCCAGGCTTGCTGCAATTAAAGCCAGGTCCTTTTCAGTGGCAGCTCCCACCCGGTGGAATGAGCTCCCGGAGGAGATCAGGGCCCTGTGGGACCTTTTGCAGTTCTGCAGGGCCTGCAAGACGGAGCTCTTCCACCAGGCTTTTGAGTAGGAGCCGCCACTACTTCCACCACCAATTATCTTGGTACCAACAGGGTAAGAGGACGGCCCTATGAACACCAAACCATGACAGCCGCTGGATGGGGATGAGTAACATCTATGGGACATTATCCTCCTTAGTGAAGGAGTATTGCTGCTTTATAACATTTTTGAGATACCCTCTCATTATATTGAAAGATTGAAACTCGTGAGCAATTTATGTTGTTAAATTGATTGTCTTGTTTTTATTGTTTTTATGTGTAGGCACATGGTACCCTTTGTAAGCCACCCTGAGCCCATTCATGGGTAGGGTGGGGTAGAAATACAATAATAAATAAACCCCGATAGCTAGCCATCCAAAACAGTCCAGTGGAGCCTGAGCAGTGGGTGTTGCCTTCTGACATATGCCAATAAGTTATGCTAATGAGTTATGCTAATGAGCTCCTGCACCTCTTGTTCTATGAAATGACCCCTGCATATAAAAGTGTTATAGACTCTGGCCAGGGGCTCCACAGGTTCACAGAAGTCCCCAAAGAACCAACACAAGAGATCCGGGTTTACATATGAGGATATCTTTAGCACCCCATCAAAGTTATCAAAGCTGATGGAGGCTAAGCTTCAATCAGATGGCATTGAGAGCAACACACACACACATCAAAGCTTAGCCAAACCTCAAGACCCAAGTGCATAACTAAAACTACACATCTTATACCCTAAATGCTGGCTGCGAGCAAAAGAATGATGAATCAAGCTACCCCAAACACTTGGATGAGCCAGGCCATCTTGCACCTGGCTTCCAGTGGGGGCAAATAAACAATCAAGTCCTTGAAGATAAGTGCTGCATGAGAGACAGAAAGTTCTCCTGAGAGCAGCTAATACTGCCCTCTCCCAGGACTCAGGGCAACTAAGCAACAGCATGTAGCAAAGATGGAGTCACCCAGGCCAATACAAGGAGATCCTGTGCTCTTCTTGTATATTTTAAAATAAGGTAAATATTACAGAGTGCCATATATCTCCAGTGTTCCCGTCTTCTAAAGGAACCACTCCAGGAAAATGCTGCCCCTAGAACTTCTTGCAGTTCCCTGCACTTGAAAGGATTCTTCCTCTTAGCTTCAAGATGGCACCATTCCTTCTTCATGAGGAGGAGATGGACAGATCTGAACCACGATTTTCCATCTTAAGACCCTTGAAAAATAGGACTATTTGACTTCCTTCAGTTGTGGATTGAGCAACTGTGATAGAAAAAATCTGAGTTTTATAAATGCACACCTAAGCAATGGGGAAATGTTATTAGGGACAGTACAGCTTGTGAAGATGAAAAGGACCTTTGCAAACATTTAGCGTGACTGGCCAATGTATGGGGGGGGGGAACCCCCAAAGATGCTGTCTTCTCAGAAGTTTTCAAGGAGTTGGGTTGTCTCTGGCCAACACTGTATTCCTTTTGGAATGGGAGATATATAAAATGTAAAAAAGCATGGGCCTAAAAAGGGAGAGGTCCTGACATAGATGGCCCAGGCTAGGCCAATCTCATCAGATATCAGGAGCTGATTGGCCCTGACTAGTACTTGGATGGGAAGCCACCAAGAAAGTCCAGGGTTGTGCTGCAATGTCGGCGCAACCGTCTCTGAAGGTCTCTTGCCTCGAAAAGCCTACAGGGTATAAGTCAGCTGTGACTTGATAGCACTTTACACACACAAAAAAGAGAGAGAAAGAATATGTGGGTGGGAATGTGACAGAGAAATTGTATTAAAAATGATACGCGTTGTTAAGTTGAAGGCATCTGGTTTCCAAAGTGACATCCCAGTTGCTCAGCAATGTAAATGTTACATCGTGTGGAATCCATGTTCCTCCAGAAATGTAACATTATTCCCCACAACAGCATCCTCAAGAGGCTAACCAACTCTAGTTCGTGTGCTATAATCCATAAAGCTTCAATGTTTAATGTACACTATCAAGACTCCTTCAATGTTCCAGCAAGACAGCCTAGGAGAATCCCTTGAAGTCCAGAACTTGTGGGAAATACAACTAGGGCTGAAATGAATAATCACAGTAAGGTTTGTGTTTGAGGATTTTCATGTGTTCCGTTAAAGGAAACACATATGGTAGGACATCCTTTATTCATTTGATTTCTGTCCAGCTTTTTTTTTTTTTTTTTTTTTAAGAACAGATAACATGAGATTCCCAGAAGATTTCCATTCGGGCACCAATCAAGCCCATTGGTCTCCACAGCTTCAACAAAGCGACAACATTGGGTGTTCCCAAACCATTTACCAGTCTCAAAGCATGATCAAAGAGGCTTTATACGATTCCAGTTTATCGCAGACCCCAAAGCTAAGTCTTTATAGTTCACAATGTAATCCTATGCAGAGTTACTCCAGTTTAAGCCTACTGAAGTCAATGGGCTTAGACTACAGGAAGTCTGCATAGGATTGCACTGTCAGAATGTTAGCCATGGTAAATTTGGGATGATATTGTCAGACTCAAGCTGTGTCACCCTCCTTATTAGGGAGGACTGGTTTCACTTTAAAAGTTCTCTTTTTATTCTGTTTATCTGGGTATATACGGCTGCCACCAGGAAATTTAAGGATTTCCAAACCTTTTATTCTTTATTGTTGTTCTTACTATTTTGGTAGACCGAGTTCAAGGCTTACGAGGAACTATGTGGTCCTGAGGAAGTATTTATTTCAGAGCTGGTATACTTGAATGAAAGAGGATTTATTGAAATAAAGCATAAATAAGAGTGTAGTACAATGTAACTAGTAATGTGTAAATACTGAACAATTTCTTTGGTATCCCACACAATCTTCTCCCTCTCTGTCAGGGATCTTTGCATGTAACTTTGTAACACTTGTTTATCTCAATACCATATACGTTTACTGTTTCACTCTAGCCTATCACTCAGACTTTCCTTTAACTATTGTTCAATTAAACTTTACTGTTTCCTAGACATTCAGCTTTCAGCTTATAACTGCTTCAACACAGAACTGCTTGTCTCTCCTTTCACACACCGAACTAACTGAACTTATCAACTGTCAAACCTGTAACTGTAAAACCTGACTGACATACATACTCATCCACTCATTTTCACTTCCAAAACCCCTCCCCCTCTCTGTCAACCACCAATCATACCACACTTGCCTCTCTCAACCACTCTAGTCTATCTACCACTGTCATGCAACCAAACTTTTAAAGAGACGCCCGCACACAAAAACAAGGAATCGTTACACAAGCATTTGACCAGCTGTACCTGTTGTATTTCTACCCAGTGTATTTGAGCTTATTGTATCCCGCTTGCTTCCTGCACCCTGGCATTTGTTTAGCCTGAGCCCTTATCGCTTGCCCTTGCCTGCCATTGCATTCCAGAGGTGGGGGGGAGTGAGTGCCTGTAGTAATTTAGGGAGGCTAGCTTCGGTAACTCTTCCATGAGGCCTCAAAGCCATCGTTCACACAGGAAGTATCCTTGAAGTAGAGTCTGTGCCAGGCTAGTTGTTGACCGTATATCTTTCATGGTCTTTGTAGTAATGTTGACGTGTATGAATGGAATTTTAGGGTTGTACCTATACGTGGCTTCCCCGCCTTTGCACCCCAGTCCTGACACAGCAATTGAACCCATAGCATCTCACATCTCTAAATAAAACATTCGCCGAAGAAAGTGCATGTGGAGAGTGATTTGACTGGGAACCTGATATATGCCATTCCCAAACAGGCGTCTTTCACATTGCCTTAAAAATCCACTTGCTTTAGTCAAAGTTAGCATGGGTTTTTCGTGTTCAGACAACTTCACAAACATCCCACCACTGTCTCATAACTTCCCTGTTTTCCCCCCGTTCCTAATAAAACTGGTTTCTACTCGACTCCACCACCCCCAAGTGAAAAGTATTCACAACAAAGCCTCTGCTGGTAATGTGAGCTACGTTTTTCGCATTGGTGACTTCTGGCACAACCCGCCCAACCAAACCTGTTCAGAAAGGGGTGGGTGGGTTTGGATGTGTTTTTTTAAAAAATTATTATTTGCATCCCAGCAGAGGAACGTTTCAGTGATGGAAGGTGTCTGCATTGAAATAAGCAATCATTTGCACTGGGGGCACCTCCCTCTGCGTGTGCATGCACGTCTGGTCTCCTCTCTCTGCCTCCCTTTCTCTTCCTTTGCCAGGATCATGTCCTCCTTTTGACCCTTGGAGCTTGTCTATGGGAAGGAAAACAGTCTCAGTAGAAAAAGATTCCTTCGTAGCAGGATGTGCTCTTCACATCCAATCTTCCGTTTTATCCTTCTGCTCTTCTTGACCCTACTGTTTTAGTTTATTGTCCTAAGGTAAAAGCATAAGGAGGGTCATCCTCAAATATTTATCGGCTTACTAACGGGAAATGCACTTGCAGTTTCTGGACCGTGTTTTATAGGGACCTCATAAACAGCATGCAGATTTTCATAAATTATGCTAGGCCTCCATACAAGGCACAGGGAAGAGCTGGGGAAAGAAAATGTGATCGCCGTTTGTATTCTCCTTTGAAAGGAGGGCATCCTACAAGAACAATTTCGAAGGAGGTTTCTGTGTGTAAATGATGGGGTACATCAAGGGGTCTCAGACGGCCCATGATGGGGTCTGAAGGCCACATAATGGAGCAATCATGCTGATAGGAGGAGGAAGAGGGGTGACATGATCGAGGTTTATAAGATTATGCATGGGAAAGTGGAGGTAGAGAAAGAGGTACTTTTCTCCCTTTCTCACAATACAAGAACTCGTGGGCACTCCATGAAACTGCTGAGCGGTCGGGTTAGAACGGATAAAAGGAAGTACTTCTTCACCCAAAGAGTGATTAACACTTGGAATTCACTGCCACAGGAGGTGGTGGCGGCTACAAGCATGGACGGCTTCAAAAGGGAATTAAATAAGCATATGGAGCAGAGGTCCATCAGTGGCTATTAACCACAAGGTATAGATAGGGGCTCTGGGGCAAGGGATGCTCTGTCTTCTTGGTGCTTGGGGGGGGTCAACAGTGGGAGGGCTTCTAATGTCCTGGCCCCACTGGTGGACCTCCTGATGGGACCGGTAGTTCTCACCACTGTGAGACATTAAGAGGAGAAGATTGGATTTATACCCTGCCCTTCATTCAGAGTCTCAGAGTAGCTTACAATCACCTTCCCTTCCTCTCCCCACAACAGAAACCCTGCGAGGTAGGTGGGGCTGAGAGAGCTCTGACGGAACTGCTCTTGAGAGAACAGCTCTGAGAGAACTGTGACTGACCCAAGGTCACCCAGCCGGCTGCATGTGGAGGAGTGGGGAATCAAAGCCGGTTCTCCAGATTAGAGACCACCGCTCTTAACCACTACACCAAACTGGCTAAACTAAGTTTAGGACTGGTCATTTGCTTTGACTAGGAAGGAGTCAGATCTGGGTGGAAGCCCAAATCAGACTTTGGAAATTGGACTGAAATTAGGGTTGCTAACTCAGGGTTGGAAAATTCCTAAAGATTTCTGGGGGAGCTGGGGGGGCAATGTTTGGAAAGGGGAGGGACCTCAGTGGTTCTTATTGATTCCAAATGAGAGAAGGACGTTGGGGTGAAATGATCCTTGACTCATATCCTAATAAAGCCAGAAATTATGAACAGGAGGACCTTGTCTCCAGTGATCTCTATCACAGAATCACAACACCCAGTGGTGGGGTTCCAAGCGCCTATTTTTTCTTTACCAGAACAGAGACGAGTCCAGGTATTCTTCTATCTCCCTGAAGCAGAAGGTGCTTCCGAAGACCCAAGAACCTGTGTGTCTGCAGGGGGCACCTGTTCAGGAAGTGCTGCCTCCATCAATGGAGCAAGCTTGACTCGCAACCTCCCAGCATTTTGAGATTGGCCCCACAGGCAGCCATTTTGTAAGGGCACTGTCTCCATTCTCAAAATTCAAAAGGTCAAAGAGGTTGGAAGCTCCAAGCACATTCCAACCAGTTAAGAAGATGTGCAACATCACTACCTGTATGGGCAAGTAGTTAAATGGGTACCTGCTCCTTACGAGCAGGGGGCACCTTTCCTCCGTGATCGGTGTTAAAAGCAGCGGCAGTGGTGTTGAATCGATGACGATAAGGCGAAGATGGCGGCAAGCCCAAGTACGGAGACCAGTGCCTGGAGAGCATGACGTGCAAGGAAGACTGGAGCCGATTGGACAATGAGCCGAGCTGCCTCGTTCGTGTTCTGTGGGGGCCATCTGCTGGAAAAAAGCTGCTACTGCAGAGAATCTGTTCTTCAACATTGGACATCTGCACCCTTGAGGGAAAGAACTACCATCGAATTCACCGCCGAATCCAAGAAAAATCCTGCTGTTAGGTGCCTAGTTAGGAAAAATACCCTCCCCTTACCATTGTACTCCTAGCTTAGATAAAAATTGTCTGTAAACCGCTCTGAGCCTCATGGATAGGGCGGTATATAAATCGCAAATGTAATGTACCTATAATGTTACTTCCCCCTTCAGAGATTCAGTGAATATAATATCTTCCAAAAATCCCATACAGCCCTTCGAGCAAGTCCCATCTTTTTCCTCCATATTTGTGATAACCTCTGTCTGCTCCGAAATGACACGGATAATTAATGAACAGAAATACATCATAAATGGATGTGATGAATTATCTATCTATCCATCCAGCTCAGCTTGAAAGGAGCAGCTTTTAACCATTTTAACGGTTTTGACTATGAAAGACAGATTAACCTTTCATTTCATTGTTGTGGCACAGACCTTTGCGGTGCCTCCAAATAACACTGTAGTATGAAATGCACAGCTGAGATTTTCAAGATCACACAAGGCCCAATTTACATTCATTTTAATCACGCAGCAAATCCCCTTTGGTATTTTAATAGTGTCAGCTTCTGGCTCAACAACTCTTGTTTACATTAGACATCTCCACACACACACCATCCAAGAATTAACTCTAACGTAGATGAGACGTATTTAGATGCTTGTTTCCTGTGCTCAGTGGTTCCTCCGGGGAGCACCAAGTGTGATGATGACTGGTAAAAGCAGCAGCAGCTTTTAGATCCATTTACAAAAGAAGAACATGGTCTTCTCCTCAAATCAAAGTACGCTCCCCAAGATACGGGGACGTGTAGATTTTTGCAGTTCTGTGTTATTAGCTGCCTGAAAGTGAATTCAGTTCATCATCATCTTGACTAACTTAATGAAAGATGTGTCTTGAATAACTCAGTGGGTCTCACTTCTACCACTAGGAAAGAAAGAGTAAGAATCATGACAGAAGATGGTGTATTCACATAAATCTTCCTGATTTCTGGTGGGTTGACTGGTCCATGTAGCTCAGTATTGCCGTTTCCCTCCTTCCTAATAGATTTACATAAAGAACTTTATTTTAATTAACAGCTCTCGTGTCCATGCCTTATTTACCCAACAGAATCCAAATTATGTGTTCTACCACTCAGCCATGGACCAGAAATGACGGCTCAAAGACTTGCTCCACAATGGTTACTTAGATCTACTTAGGACAACGTCTTCCTTTCAGCCCACCCTGTTGTGAAGATAAAAATGGAATGACCTCATGTACACAAGCTCCTGGAAGGAAGGGAGGGATAAAATTGAGTTTTGATAGAAAATTGTTGGACTTAAGCTAGCTTGGATGAAACCACATGTCCTGGCCCCACTGGTGGACCTCCTGATGGCACTGGTATTTCTGGCCACTGTGTGATACAGAGTGATGGACTGGATGGGCCTTTGGCCTGATCCAACATTGGCATCTCTTATGTTCTTATGTTCACATATGAATGCAAGTCGAGAATAAGAAACGTTCATCCAAAGGGAATTGTCAATTAGCAAGACCATCAAGCTATCCAGTATGTACTTAAGAGGTTTCCACACCAAGGATGCATTTTGGTTCTCAAGCTGAGCTTTAAAAAAGAGTGTGCATAGAAGGCTGACTTGATGCAAGACATGGGGAAATGGCCATTTTAATTCAAAGGATAACTAAATGTAACAATTTAATTCAAATTATCTGGTGGATGCACACCCTGTTCCTGGCAACAGACATGGTCTTTACGATGTGAACTACCACACACCAAACATAATTTCAGCTGTGCTTAATGGTACGTGCATGTATGTGATCTCTCCTACACTAAAACGGGGGGAATATCATTTTAAAGAAACTTTCAGATATGGCTGGAATTTGCAAAGATGGTAAACAAGCTGGAAGCACAACGGAAAGTGCCTTATTGAAGAGGGAAATCCAGTTTAACACTTGAGATTATACCAGGGCATGCGGAATGGCTGCCAAGTCTGGGCTGGGAAATTTCTGAAGGTTTTGAGTAGAACTTGGGAAAGGGTAGTCATGGAAAGTGGAGAGAGCTCAGTAGGGATTGATACTATGCAGTGCACCCTCTTGAGCTGCAATTTCCTCTGGGGGAACTGATCTGTAAAGTCCGGAGATCAGTCGTAGTTCTGGGGAAACTACAGGCCCCATCTTAAGATTGACAGTTCCCGGCAGGGTCTGAGGATCCTCCCCCCTCCTTTTGTTTCCTACCACCATTCAGAGCAGTGGAGGGAGCAAGTTTTAAAAATGGCCACCATTGGGCTGATGACCTGGCATCATTTCTTGGGAAAACATGGAAGTGGTGGCTTCTCTAGGAATCCCTGGGAACTCTATGATAGAATTCTACATGAAAAGGACTGATGTCACTTCCAGGGAAACCATAGAGTTTCAGGCGATTCCTAGAGAGGTGTGGCATCATGTCCATGGTTTTCCTGGAAGTGAAGTCATACTGCTGCTGATGACTGCCTCCATGGCCCCATCCCCACCCTGATTTCTGGCTGGTTGCCAGTCTTGGCAACCCCACTCCACCCAAAGAATGTCAATGCTATTATGAGGACCATGGACCAGCCATCCTCCAAGCCTCCAAAAGAAGCAACAGAGATGAATGAGGCCATCATTGGTAGGGGGGGCTGAACCAGGCTCCAAGAGAGCCAGTTTGGTGTAGTGGTAAAGAGCAGCAAACCGGGTTCAATTTCCCGCTTTCCCACTTGAAGCTAGCTGGGCAACCTTAGGCAAGTCACAGCACTCTCAGCCTAAAAAATAAGCATAGCTCACCACTAGTTGTGTCAAAAAAGAGCTGCAGCTTCAGCAGCTAGACCCTCTGTGATATCCTGGCTATTTCACACTAGGGCTGCCAAGCCGCGGCGGACGATCCGCATGTCTTCACAGGATTCCTGCCGCGGGGGACAGCGATACACGTTGCACCGCCATCGCCAGGATGTGACACTACGTGTCACTCTGGCAACAGGGATGTTTGGAGTCCTGTTGCCAGAGCGACGCATAGCGTCACATCCTGGCAACGGTGGTGCAACGTGTATTGCTGTCCCGTGCGGCAGGGATCCTGTGAAGACGTGCGGCTCCCCCGCCGCGGCTTGGCAGCCGTATTCCACACACAATGTCATATGATAATTTCAATATACCAGACTCCATCAGTCCTTCCCCAAGCCTTAGAAAGATGTCTTGCTGAGGGGGAAGAAACACAAATTTATTTTTATTTTATTTATTTAGGCATTTTTACCCCGCCCTCCCCGCAAGCGGGCTCAGGGCGGCTTGAAACCTTTCTGCTGTACTATCAACAACATGTCTAGGACAAGGCCCACACTTTCTCCTGTGGCTTGAAAATGTCTTCTTGTCACACCGCAGAATGCTGATTTGGAGGTGTGGGGGGGCTTTCTACGACAGGGGACCCATATTGTATTTGAAAGGAGACAAAAAAATGAGAATAACTAGTTTGGCCTGGTGACACTCGAAAAGCATCAACAACTACCACCAGTGGTGGAATTATAGAAACATCTCTTGCTCCCATCTAACAAAATTCCCTTACATGGAAGGAAATTTGCCTCAATCTGTAAACACTGCTGGGCTTGCTGAAAACTGTTCATTGTTGAGGGCAATCACCACTGATTTATGGCTCATTAGCTGCAGTATGATGACCTTAAAACTTATTTCCCCCCAGGCTATCCCCTCGTGATGCACAGTAATAGTGGTGTCTACGCAGGAGACAGAAGGAAAGTTTTTGTCTGACTCTCTCTGAAATGGGCTTAGATTATTTGTTAAAGTTTAAGGCTGACAGGGTTTAGGGATCACCAGCCAATGTTGCTTAAATGGAACCAGCCCTTCCTAGGGGCCCTTTGTGGCAGAACGTGCCTGCTCTTGCCTGCAGATCCTGTTCCACCCTGCCCTCCTAGGGGTTCCCAACTCCCTGAAGGGGCTTTTCTTTCTCTCTAGGGTAAATGCTACCTCCACCTGCCCTTTTCGGGAAATTGCCCACTGGGAGGGACAGGACTCCCAGCTTCCCTTTCAAATTTTGAGGCCTTGTTTCTGTGTCTCCCACTGCCCAGTGCCTGGCCACTGCGGGAACAGAATAATGCCTTGGGCACCCCAGGGGGAATAGCTGTTTGCCAACCCCCCTGGAACCCCTTTTAAAATAGTATGCCTGATAACAGTGGAGGTTTATGTGGTACAGAGAACTGCTCCCAGCATCGAAAGTTTAAAGTATTTATTAAAAAGAAAATGATTACATGCATACGTTCAGCACCGCACCAGATTTGAGCAAGGGATAGAGAAGAAACTGGTAGAAATGCAAATCTTCTGTCCCTCTCTCTTTACTTGCTCTATCAGATGTTAAAAGATAGCAATAGCAACCCACCTGTTCATTTCTCACCTTGAAAACCCTGTGGGGGTCACCATAAGTCAGCACATCCGGAGGCTTGATATTGCAAGTGGATTCCATGGGCTGTCCCAGAACACAGACAGCCCATGTTGCTCCCTACAAGTGCTGTTCATAGGGTCCAAAACACATGCAATACTGCAAGTTCCATGTCCAAAGGTCCCAAGTGCTGTTTTATTTTTAAATGTCAGACATGAAGAGCCACAATTCAAATTGTGACTATGGCATTGGACAAGGTTCACCTTTTCCCATGCAACAATTCCCTGACCCTTTAACAGCTCCACAGAGCTTAAATCTGACCCACTGGGACAGCCTATTGAGTGGAGCAAATGTTAGCTGTGGGGAGGGCTATAGGAGGGGGTCCAATCCACAGCATCTCCAGCTAGAAGAAAGGGTTAGTAGGTGATGT
The DNA here is from genome assembly GCF_001447785.1 of Gekko japonicus. Lineage (NCBI taxonomy): Eukaryota > Metazoa > Chordata > Lepidosauria > Squamata > Gekkonidae > Gekko > Gekko japonicus. The sequence continues at coordinate 253,463 of NW_015170329.1, read as the reverse complement.
GAAAGACCTTTAGCCAAGATCCTGGAGAACTGCTGCAGAAGGGGGACGGGTCAAATCTCCCCTCTAGGGTTGCCAACTTCCAGGTGGTAGCTGAAGATATCCTGGGATTACAACTGATGTCCAGGTGACAGAGATCAGTTCACCTGGAGAAAATGCACGCTTTGGAAAGTGGACTCTATGGTATTGTACCCCAGTGAAGTCCCTCCCCAAACCTCGGCCTCCTCAGTCTCCACCCCCCAAATCTCCAGATATTTCCCAATGTGGAGTTGGCAACCCTAATCTCAATATGAATCTGCGCCCCACATACCTGCTATTTAAGAATAACCCCTTTGAGGCACTCCAAACGTGGAATCCTCAATAACACATTTGTTTAGGATGCAGGATTTGCGGTTCGAGCCTGAGAGATCTTGGCAACCAGTGCATTTTTTTTACACTTGCTTTCTTTTTTCAAAAAAACAAAAAGCAAAACTCAGGCTGATTTCGCACTAGAGCTACCTCGATGTTGCACCGCTGTTTGCCCCGATACTATTGGTCAATTTCACACCCGAAGCCGTGGGGCTGCATCTGACCCACAGCTTCGCCTGATTTCCTCCACAGTTTTGTGATCCTCAAAAAACAGGATCACGAAACTGCGGGGAAAATCGGGCGAAGCCGCGAGTCAAAATTCAGCCCCGCAGCTTCGGGTGTGAAATTGACCAATAGTATCGGGGCAAACGGCGGCACAACATCGAGGCAGCTCTAGTGCAAAATCAGCCATACACACACACACACACCCCCCAAAAACCCAACCCTATCTCAGAAACTGAAAGGCCACCCAAGGCGGCTGGCAAGGAGCCGTAGTCCTCATCATATATGATCCCTTCTGCTGAATTCTTGAGCAGTCACTCTGGTGAGGTAACACACTCAAAGCAAAGGTAACTCCCTGGTGGTCATGCTGATGTCATTTCAAAAGAGCACAGCAGCAAGCAGACTCTAGCAGTGCGAAGAATTCGTGAACGTTCCTGAAGTTTCTCCTCAAACTTTCGAATGCAATTACTAGGCACACAGCAAGATGTTTTCCCCGAAAAAACTTAATTAGAGAAAACAGAACAGTAGATCATCTTGTGGGCTATGGAGATTCTTGTCTTCTGTTCCATGTAAACCACACTGGCAGAAGGATGCATATTTATGAATAATAAGCACATACCGCAAATAGATTTTTTTTGTGTGTGTGTGCATGGGGGAGGATCTACATGTGGCTTAAAAAGGTACCACCCCCATCCTTGTTTTCAAATTGTTACCTTAAGATTTGCTGCTAAAGATTTCCACCCAAGGGAAAATGCTTCCTAAGGCCCCGGAGTTTCACACAATACAGTCATCAGTGTTCATCTGAAATGACTAATTGAGCCCTTGAGAACAGGCTTGGAAAACTCTCCCAGAATGCAAAGTTCATTAGTCAAGGACAGGCACTTTATATAAAAAAAAAGGCAAATCAATTGTCAACATGGAAAAGTCTCAAGCCAGAGAGGAGGATCGCTCAGAGAAAACAAACAGGCGAGAAAAATTAGCAGCATACAGATGGAATGGTGTCGATTAGAGGATAGGCAAATTGAAGCCCTAGGAGGCAAATCCACCCATCCGTCAAAGTCTTCCCGTCTCCTCTCCACCATAGGACCCCTGATCTCGATGACCTGTCCCACCTCACCCCACACACTATGATGCCTCTCAACCTTCTCTAAGGTGGAGATGAAGGCAAACAGGCCTGTAGCTTCCTCTGTATGGAGAGCAGCTGAGATTCGATGAACACCATAGGACTGCCCAGATATGGGTTGGGAAATACTTGGAGAGAGAGAGAAGAAGAGAGAGAGATTGGATTTATACCCCATCCTTCACCATCCAAAGGAATCTCAGAGCAGTTTACAAGCTCCTTTCCCTTCCCCTCCCCACAACAGACACCCTGTGAGGTGGGTGGGGCTGAGAGAGCTCTGACACAAACTGCTCTTTTTCAGCTGCGCCAGAGCGTGTGACTGACTCAAGGTCACATCAGCAGGTGCAAGTGGAGGAGTGGGGAATCAAACCCGGTTCTCCCAGATTAGAGTCCGCACGACACCAAACTGGCTCTCTACACCAAACTGGCTCACTATACCAAATCTCTCTGGAGATTTTTTTTTGGGGGGTGGAGCCTGGGGAGGGCCGGATTTAGGGAAGGGAGTCACCACAATGGAGTAAAACGCCATAGAGCTGCCTTTTCTCCATGGGAACTGATCTTGGTTGTCTGAAGATCAATTGTAATAGCGGGAGATCACCAGGTACCACCTGGAGATTGGCAACCCTACACCCAGGGGTCGTTTTGTAGAAAAAGAGCTAGGGGAACTCATTAGCATAACTCATTAGCATATGCCACACCCCCTGACATCACCGGAAGTGTGCCATAAGGCCACACCCCCTGACATCACCGGAAGTGTGTCATAAGGCCACACACCGCACCCCCAATGGGCCCGGCCACCGCCGGCCTTGCAGCTCCACTGCCGAGCCCCATTAGGGGCCCGGCGGTGGACCTGCATGGCCGGCAGGAGTGCAAGGAAGCCCCGCGAAGGCCCTCCCTGGCCCCAGGCAGGCAGGGGTGGGGAGAGGCAGGGAGGAAGCAACTTACCCTCCCTCTTCTCCTGCCTCCTCCTGGCTGAATGAGGGCCGGAAGCGGGGCGGCCGGAAGCAGGGGGCGGGGCTTCGTCATGTGCCCCAACCCCCGCACCTCACCCGGGGGAACTGCGATCCCCCGCGATCCCCCCCCGAAATGACCTCTGCCTACACCTGTTCACTATTGCTTTTAAGTCGAGAGCCAGAGGGTGGGGGGGAAATAGTCCATAGCATTAGAGTTTCCTGAAGGAAGGGCTCCATCCAAGCTTGTCACGGTTTATGCTGGGAGGAAGGGAATGAGAGAAGTTTGCCTGTTGTTCTGTTATTGTAGGAATGAGGACTGGCCAAACATATAGAATAAGCAAGGGGTGATTGCTTTTTTTCAAAGGTTCCTAAGTTCTTCGTTCTTTCTAAAGTGGCAGTCTAGGCCATTGTATAGAAGAGCGAGGCCAGAACCTCTCTCCTTTTCAGCTATTTATTTGTGGGTGGATTGTGCATGATGGCATGGCTCCTCAGGTTTCCAAACTCCAGGTGGGACCTGGAGATCTCACAGAATTGCAGCAGATTTCCTGATGGCAGTGGTCAGTTGCCCTGGAGAAAATATTCCATGCTGAGATCCATCCCTTCCCCAAGCCCTATCCTCCCCAGTTTCTACCACCAGTTTCTACCACCATTCCTAGACTCGATCATAGATTCAAGAGCTACAAGAGATGGCAATTACTTCATTTAGGGTCCAGCCTACCTAAGGGACCACCTTTCCCCGCATGTTCCCCCATGGGCAATACGGTCGGGGAGTCAAAATCTCCTGGTAATCCCAGGCCCCAGGAATATCAAATTTGCTGTCACCAGGGCCAGGGCGTTTTCAGTGGCGGCTCCTACCTGGTGGAACGAGCTCCCGGAGGAGATCCGGGCCCTGCGGGACCTTGCGCAGTTCCGCAGGGCCTGCAAGACGGAGCTCTTCCGCCAGGCTTTTGAGTAGGGGCTGCCCCCGCCACTATTCCATCATCGCTACCCCCCATTATCGCACCTTGACCACCAATTGTGCGGATATTAAACGGGGTGCAAGACGTCCCTGGATGAAGATGGGATGGTTGTGCTGCTAGGAGGTATGCTGTTGGCCTGGAATTAATAACTTTTAGCAGACCCCCATCTTGCAACTACTGATTCTGTGACATCTAGAGCACCGACACTTTAGTGTTTTGTATTGTATTGTTTTATTCTGTTTTTATCTGTTTTAACTTTGGCACTTGTGCCTCTTTGTTAGCCGCCCTGAGCCTTCGGGGAGGGCAGGATATAAATCCAAAAAATAAATAAATAAATAAATAAAATCTCCAGTAATTTCCCCATCTTAGAGTTCACACCCCTAATGGCTGCTACACTGCCTGGTTTTACCTGGAATATGACCCACCCAGTGCCCATATGGACTATTAGCTTGCCCAGATCGTCAACTTTAATTTAAAAAAAGGAAATATCTAGGCCATCCAGATTTGGAGGCAGGAAGCAAGACTCGCAGATAGTTTTGTGCGTAATTGGAAACAGGCTTTCACTTTTCCTCTGTTCTCACCAATGAGGGAAGTAACAGCTGTGATTGACATATATAATCGTCAAGAGGGAACACTACAATGTGGAATGGGATTTCCCATTCTACCACTTCATTCTGCTGCATTCCTAGACTCGGTCATAGATTCAAGAGATACAAGAGATTGCCATTACTTCATTTAGGCCACATTCCAGTGACTCCCCATGGCCTCAACTGCAGGTCCTGCCTCTATGGCTAAATCTTTTCACAGAGAAGACTGAGGTGGGAATCGAGCAGTGCCATTGTGAGGTAATGGAATGGACTGTACCACTTCAGAATGTAAATAGGGGGAATCCATGCAAGTAGAGGCGGGAGGAGGAGCAGGTGGGGGATGGGGCTAGATTATTTTCTCTGATATACTACTTGCAGAGAGGGGAACATTCAAAAATTGTACCCCCTGAATGCATCTTGAAGTTTTACAGTCTCATCTATAGGATTGTCAAGCCTCTCACTGATTGGTGCCATTGCTCATGACCATTCAGAGCAGCAGTGGGAGAAATTTGTTTTAAGACACCGGTGTCCTATGTGTCAATATGTCACTTCCGGGTACAACCTGGAAATGACAATGAGTAGCTCTAGGAATTGCTGGGGACTCTTATGGTTTTGCTGTAGTGTTTCCATCAATTCCTAGAGCTACCCATTGTCACTTCTGGGTAGAACCTAGATGCAGTGATGTTGCCAACGTTGCCAATGTCACTCCCCCCCCCGTATCCCTGCCCCCTAACCCTCCCACTGGTTGGAGTAATAGCCTAGCAACCCTACTCATCTACCATGAGAGAACTCTATGATTTCATTCTGCTCCATGTACATATCTGGTTGAAGACTGTATATATTTAGGGGTCTTCAAATATGTGACAATAACAAAAGAAAGGCTACACAATGCTTAATGTGAAAATTCAGGCACATGATACAATCTGCACAATTCTTATCTCGGAATTTGAGTGTTGTTGTTGTTGTTGTTGTTGTTGTTGTTGTTGTTGTTGTTGTTGTTATTATTATATTTATACCCCGCCCTCCCCGCAAACGGGCTCAGGGCAAAATGATTTAGCGCAGTGTCCCAGGTTCTCTTTCACCAAACTCAAAGATAAAATAGTGAATGTCTTTCTTCAGGCACTTTAAAAGATATGAGCAGCTGCTCTCTGTTTTCAGCGAGTTACCCATACTACACGCGTACACCGAGTTTCTCGTTTGAAGTTGGATCTTTCAAAGCAGTTCTTGGTGTCCGTACCTTGGCAAGCCTTTAATAATTTCTCTCCCTCTTCCAGGGCTGTTTGTGGTTTGACAGTGCCTCTTTTAAGATAAGACATCCGAAACAGTACACTTTCCGACAGGAGGGCACGTGAATGGTTTGCAAAGCAGGGACAAACTTCAGATAAACTATTAATCAATCAAGGTCAAATATTGAAACAAACAATTTCGAAATCAAATTCCGTATTTCAGCACGTAAATATTGAAATGTAGATCTGAGTTTGAAAGGAAAGAAGTAAGCAATAACTCTTTGTGAAAATATTTCTTTGCTGGTTAAGCAATGTTGCCATTCCCCTGTTGGGGGTTTGAGGCCACCAGTAGGCCTTTCTTCACTGTCACTCAACAGACTGTCATGGCTCCTGCTAGACTGCAGCAACTATTAGATCATTGCATTAATTTCTCATACAAGTGAAGTGATACTCAAAATCGTACCACAATGATCGCTACCATATATGAATCAAAAAATGCCAGAAAAGGAAGAGGCACTATTGCAAATTTATGTTGGTTGTTGGAGCATACAAGAAAATTTCAGAAGAAAATCAGAAGAAAATCAGCTTGTGTTTAATAGATTACGACAAAGCTTTTGATTATGTGAATCATGAAACGCTATGGTTGGTTTTAAAAGAAATGGGTTGCCACAGCATCTGATTGTTTTAATGCACAGCCTGCTACAGTTAGGACAGAATATGGAGAAACAGAATAGTTTCTAATTGGCAAAGGTGTCAGGACAAGGATGTATTTGTTGAATATCATAAGTATTCATCATGTGTGATCATGCCGATCTAAGTGACAGATTGCCTGACAGTCCAGGGATCCAGAGCAAACCGGTTCTGGCTGGCATAGAGTTGAGCTGTATCACTGTGACTCAGCAGTAAGCTGATTGGCTGGTCTATGTATATAGGTGTGTATAGTCTGTACACTGAATCTTCTTCTTCTGTATGGTTGTATGGCGGAGCACTTTGTCGGAGAGAGCTGTATATATGAAAATAAATCATTGTCTATAGTTAACCACAAGAACTGTGTCAGTGTGGTTTACTGCAGTGGAATCTCAGCAGGGTGCCATTGGATCTTTGACTGAAGGTAGACCTGGTGACGCCAGCTGCACAGCACGCGACAAGGCTAGCCTGGGCTATTTAGGTCAGGACTGAATTCAGATTCAAAACTTTAAAAATACAAGAATAATCATTTCTATGTTTATTTTTCATTTAGTGCAATTTCTATCACATACCTCCTCCAAGGAGCTTAGGTCAGTGTACGCTATTCTCCACCACTCTGTTTCATGCTCAAAGCCACTATACTGTGAGGTCATTTAGGCTGAAGTAATTTAGGCCCAAGGTCACCTATAGAACTTCATGGCATTGTTGGGACAGAAACCTGTGTCTACCTGATCTTAGGCCCTAACTGGACATTACGTTCTCTGTCGCCTCATTTACATGTTGGCTACCTTCATGTGAACATCGTTGAAGAAAGCCAAACACAAGTTTTTTGCCATCCATCTTCATCAGTCCCATGGAGAATGACCACAGGTCTGCACATAGTTCATCCAAGGTTTTTTTTCTTTTTGGTTACACTTTCCATGGCATCCCATGATTCCCTGCTGCTTGGAGCATGCTCTGTATGTTTTTCAGAACTTCATGGCATTGTTGGGACAGAAACCTGTGTCTACCTGATCTTAGGCCCTAACTGGACATTAAGTTCTCTGTCGCCTCATTTACATGAGAACATCGTTGAAGAAAGCCAAACACAAGCTTTTGCAATCCATCTTCATCAGTCCCGTGTAGAATGACCACAGGCCTGCACATAATTCATCCAAGGGTTTTTTTTGGTTACACTTTCCACGGCATCCCATGATTCCCTGCTGCTCGGAGCATGCGCTGTATGTTTTTGTTGTAACCACCGATAACCACTAGGTGACATTTAGCTTCTCATATATATGAAAAAGAAACTGTTTCTGTAATGAACTGCCTGGCATCGTTTTCAGCAACAAAGACAGTATGCCTCCTGTAGTGTTAATGATTGCTGTGATAGCTGGTATGTGTGGAATGACCTTGGGAGTGGGATGCATTATGGGGAAAAAGGAAGGAGGCGTATTGTGTTACCACAAAGAAGTCCACCACTCAGCTGTTTGTTTGTTTGTTTCCCCACAAGAAGCCTGGATGTAACATATCATTTCCTTTGGTGGTGCACACAGCCGGGACCACGAGGCAACGTTTAAAGCAGCAAGCCCACTTTTGCGCTCTCCTCTTTTAAGAAACTGTTTCTTTAATGAACTGCCTGGCATCGTTTTCAGCAACAAAGACAGTATGTCTCCTGTAGTGTTAATGATTGCTGTGATAGCTGGTATGTGTGGAATGACCTTGGGAGTGGGATGCATTATGGGAAAAAACAAAGGAGGCATATTGTGTTACCACAAAGAAGTCCACCACTCAGCTGTTTATTTGTTGTTTCCCCTCAAGAAGCCTGGATGTAACATATCACTTCCTTTGGTGGTGCACACAGCTGGGACAACGAGGCAACATTTAAAGCAATGATTTCTAAAGAAAAGGAAACATTCCATCAGCCAGCCAAAACCAAAGTAAACTCTGTGGCAATCATCCTTAAAAGCCCCGCCTCTCCTCCCGGAAACAATCCTTGTGATTTAGGCCACATGCAAATGCAGATGATTGTCAGCCAATCAGAGCTCATGGAAGTCCACTGGATGGGAGGGGCTGAGCCAGCCTCAGCTTGTTGATTGGGAGGGAGGTGGGGGGGATCCTGTCTCCAGGCGGGGGACACTCACTGCATGCCTCTTCCCAATTAGTGCTGACACTTGGAGAGCTGCTTGCGGGCTTTTGGTGGCGGGGGGGGAGAAGGCACAGCTCGGTGCCCCATCCAAGGCCCAGCACTCTAGGTGAATGCCTAGTTCGCCTAGTGGGTGAGCTGGCCCTGCTCCACTGGATGGGAGGGGCTGAGCCAGCCTCAGCTTAAGAAGGGTGAAGAACACCTTGTTTTAAAGTTTGGACAGGGATTTCATGGCACTGGAAAGGAGCTTTTATTTGGCTTTTAATTAGAGTTTGGGGTTGGTTTAAGGAAGAAAGATTATTTTTGTGTGACAAATAACCATCATTCCTAAATGATGTGTGCAGGTTCTGCGGTAAGGGGCTTTGTGAGAGAAAAGAGCAGCCTTGAACCTGCTGAGGTACCCTATCCCGAGAAAGGGGAAATCAAATCTCCCCTCAGGGTCAATTACTTTATTTGAGAACCAGCTTTACTTGATATATTTAAGTCACCCACACATCATATTTACCATATTAAATACTTTATTTTCTGTTTGGTGTCGTGGTTAAGTGCATGGACTCTAATCTGGGAGAACCGGGTTTGATTCCCCACTCCTCCACTTGCAGCTGCTGGATGACCTTGGGCAAGCCAAAGTTCTGATAAGAGCTGTCCTTGAAAAAGAGCCGTTTCTGTCCGAGCTCTCTCAGCCCCACCTACCTCATAGGGTGTCTGCTGTGGGGAGGGGAAGGGAAAGGAGTTTGTAAGCCACTCTGAGACTCCGATCTCCAATATCTTCTCCTCTTCTTCTTAAATAAACCTTTGATGTTCATCTCCCTCCGTGTCATGTCTGTCAAGTAAAAAATGTAAAAAAAAGCAGGGGTCTCTACCTCACATAAAAAGTGCAGCATTGATCTAGCAGGTTTCCAAATAAGAGACTTTTAAAGAGCACATAGCTTACATGCTACCAATCTTTAATTCAAAGCTTGTGCCCCCCCCTTGTATTTGATTGTGGGTGGCAGGGGTATAAAGAATTTATGGGCGACTGTGGGGAGGGGAAGGGAAAGGAGTCTGTAAGCCACTCTGAGACTCCAAGTGAAGCGCGGGGTATAAATCCAATCTCTTCTCCTCTTCTTCTTAAATAAACTTTGATGTTCATCTCCCTCCGTGTCATGTCTGTCAAGTAAAAAATGTAAAAAAAAGCAGGGGTCTCTACCTCACATAAAAAGTGCAGCATTGATGTAGCAGGTTTCCAAATAAGAGACCTTTAAAGAGCACATAGCTTGCATGCTACCAATCTTTAATTCAAAGTTTGTGCCCCCACCCTTTGTATTTGATTGTGGGTGGCAGGGGTATAAAGAATTTATGGGTGAGGCCACACTGGGGGACTGGATAGTCTTCAGTCCAGAAGGCAGTCACCTCATACAAACATAAGAACATCAGAGACGCCAATGTTGGATCAGGCCAAAGGCCCACCCAGTCCAACACTCTGTGTCACACAGTGGCCAGAAATACCAGGTGCCATCAGGAGGTCCACCAGTGGGGCCAGGACATTAGAAGCCCTCCCACTGTTGACCCCCCCCCAAGCACCAAGATGACAGAGCATCACTTGCCCGTGCCCCAGAGTCCCTATCTATACCTTGTGGCTAATAGCCACTGATGGACCTCTGCTCAGAGCATTACCTCCTCTCTTTCTCACCCTATAGCCGCAAGGATAAAAGTGGGGGCAATGGCATGATTCGGCCCTGACCGACAGAACAAGGGTGGAAGTGGGTAAAATAAGCCTCACACATATAGGAGAATTTCCTGACAGAAAATTAAGATGCTCATAGAATAAGGTTGTTGATCGTTTATTTTATTGGGTAGTTCCTAAGTCCCAGGAAACTCTAATGAAAAATGTCTCTCAGAAGTGAAAGGTAGGAAAATTCTGAGATAAAAAGTGTGGACTAGGAATGTGCATTGCGATTTACCTGAACTGAACAGAATAGCCACTGATGGACCTCTGCTCAGAGCATTACCTCCTCTCTTTCTCATCCTATAGCCGCAACGATAAAAGTGGGGGGCAGCGGCATGATTCGGCCCTGACCGACAGAACAAGGGTTGAAGTGGGTAAAATAAACATCACACATATAGGAGAAAATCCTGACAGAAAAGTAAGATGCTCATAAAATAAGGTTGTTGATAATTTATTTTATTGGGTCGTTCCTTAGTACCAGGAAACTCTAATGAAAAATTCCTCTCAGAAGTGAAAGGTAGGAAAATCCTGAGATAAAAAGTATGGACTAGGAATGTGCATTACGATTTACCTGAAATGAACAGATACTCAAAAATAACTTATTGGCACTTTTTCGGGTATATTTCGGCTTCCCAAATGTACCCAGGTTTTCTAGGGAAAACTGAGGAAAATATCCCAGATATATTCAGGAATTAATGATAGATCCAAAAACAGTGGATATATTTCGGTATATTTCGGCTTCCCAAATGTACCCAGGTTTTCTAGGGAAAACTGAGGAAAATATCCCAGATATATTCAGGAATTAATAGTAGATCCAAAAACAGCAGAAAGGCAGTCACAGTTTTCTCCCACTTTTCAGCTCTTTGTCAGACTTCTACTTCAGTCCCTTCACATTTTAAGAGGACTGCTGAAGACAGCCCGAGGATCAGCTGTTCCGGGGAGGGGGAGCAGACCCCACCGGCTCAGCTTGGGGCTGGCTTCTCATGCAGCCCGATTTAAACCGGGCTGCAGAAGAAGCCAGACCCAAGATCTTCTGTGCCACGTGGAGCAATCTGCCTTGGAGAAACGACGACTGAGGGGTGACATGATTGAGGTTTATAAGATTATGCATGGGAAAGAGCAGGTAGAGAAAGAGGTACTTTTCTCCCTTTCTCACAATACAAGAACCCGTGGGCACTCCATGAAATTGCTGAGCGGTCGGGTTAGAACGGATAAGAGGAAGTACTTCTTCACCCAAAGAGTGATTAACACTTGGAATTCACTGCCACAGGAAGTGGTGGCGGCTACAAGCATGGACGGCTTCAAGAGGGAATTAGATAAGCATATGGAGCAGAGGTCCATCAGTGGCTATTAGCCACAAGGTATAGATAGGGACTCTGGGGCAAGTGATGCTCTGTCATCTTGGTGCTTGGGGGGGGTCAACAGTGGGAGGGCTTCTAATGTCCTGGCCCCACTGGTGGACCTCCTGATGGCACTGGTATTTCTGGCCACTGTGGGATACAGAGTGTTGGACTGGATGGGCCTTTGGCCTGATCCAACATTGGCATCTCTTATGTTCTTATGACACAGCAGATCCTAGGGCTGGCTTCTGCATTGTGGTTTAAACTGGGCTGCAGATGAAACCATCTCAGTCAGGATCTGCCTACCAAAGGGAGAGATCTCCCTGCGGTACGCAGATCCCCTGGGGCTGGCTTTTCCTGCAGCGCCATAAGGTCATTCGGATAGCTGTCTGGCATCAGATAGGGAATAACATCTTTTTGAAAATTACTGGACAATAAACATGATAAAAGAGGTAAAGAACCCGATTCCTAAAACCAGTATAAAAGGAATATTCCAGAATCTTATGAGATAAAACATCAATTTTACCCAGGCCACAAGGACAAATATGATTTGAATATTACAAAACCTCCCACACAATACTTCTGAAAGGTTACTGTTAAGATTAGCTACAGCAAATGCCCTAGCATAGTGTAAAAAGGTCAAGGTAATGGTTTCCCTTGCTCGGCTTCTGAAAGGTTACTGTTAAGATTAGCTAGAGCAAATGCCCTAGAGTATTGTAAAAAGGTAATGGTTTCCCTTGCTCGAAAACCAGTCATATCTCCAAGCACCAGTCAAATCTGACTCTAGGGGGTGGTGTGCATCTCCAAGCAAAAAAGCCAGCACTGTCTGAAGACGTTTCCATGGTCATGTGGCTAGCATGAGTGAACACCGAGAAACCATTAAATATCTCGTATAGGGTGGCAAGGACTGAGGTGGTAAAATACGATAATGAATTACTGTACTATCGTAACCAAGCTTGGTGAGACAATGCTTGACATTATTGAGGGTCTCTGCCTTTCCCAGCTGGAGAACGTCTTCTAATGTAAGGCCCAGTTACAGTAATCTAGTATCAATTGTCTTCATACGGAATAATAAGTATCTTGTTTCGAGCATATCTCTCCTGCCTTGAGGACTAGAAACTTGCTAGAACAGAATGGAATCTCAACCTCACATGGGACAGGGATGATAGTTTCATTTCTTCATTACTTGTCCATACACATGCACCATGGTCTCAATCTACCCTAACACCGTAGAGACTCAGAAGATTTTTGAGGTATGAGATTTTGAGAGTCAAGGCTCACTTTATCAGATACGAATGGAGCTTTGACTCAGAAGTTCATACCCCAAAAATCTTGTTGGTCTCTACGGTGCTACTGGGTTTGAATCCAGCTGTGTTAGTCTGCAGCAGAAGAGCTAGTTTTGAGTCCAGTAGCACTTTAGAGTCCAACAAAACTTTCAAGGTATAAGCTCCAAGAGTCAAAGCTCCCTTCATCAGATACAAGGCAGAGTGGAGATTCTTGAGTCTTTCCATCCCAGCCTGAAGATGGGAGAGGTGTTGCAAACTCAGGAAAAAGAGGTACAATGCACATTGTCATCATCCTGATTAAAGCAGAGGGAAAATGGTTGAGGACAGAAAAGTAGCATTTGTCATGAGATAAGAAACCTATGTCCTTATTCAGCCCTGAGGGGTCCATTGTTCTGAATATGGATGGGCATGAACCATCTCATGAACAAAAGTTTGTGATCAATTTTGGCCAGTTTGTGCTTCGTAAAGTCAAGTTTATGGTAGACACCTGGCATGAACTTTCCATAACATTTCAAGCTGTTCATGGAGGTTTGTGCTGGTTCATGAGCTGAGACATTTCCGGACAGACTGCCTCCGCTCAATCAAATTGTGCACAAAACTTCCAGCCCCCCCCCAAACTTGGAGGACATGCAGATGAGCACCGAGGGGAGGTCCTCTGCAACTTTGATATCCCTAGCTTGCACAGGATCTGTTCTATATGGTCCTAAACCTTGGTCATTTTGACAGGCACCAGTTCAAAAGATTCAAGGGTATACAGAATGGATCCTGTGCAAGCTAGAGACACAAAACTCACAGCAGACCTCCTCCATATGCTCCTCTACATGCCCTCCAAGTTTGATATCTCTAACTTGCACAGCATCCATTCTATACAGTCCTGAACCTCCTGAACCTGTGCCTGTCAAAATGATCACTGAAGTCATTTCGACAGGTTGCAGGAGTGTATACAAAGAATCCAGTCAAGCTAGAGTCACCAAGCTCATAGGAGATCTCCGGCTCACTTTCCTCTACCTGCCCTCCAAGTTTAGTAAGGATTGGACTTATGGGGTCTGAGTTATGCCCCCCCCCAAGGTGCCCCCAGGAAAGTACTTTCTGTGAAAATGACAGGTGGTAATTTCCCCAGAAAGCACTTTCCTGGGAGCGCCTACTTTGGAGGGCCATAACACAGACCCTGTAAATCTAATCCTCACCAAACATGGAGGGCAGGTAGAGGAGAGACAGCCAGAGATTGTCTGAGCCTTTGGCATCTCTAGCATGCCAGGAACACATTCTACTGCCTCACAAACCTCAGGAACCAAACTGGTTTGTGAGGCAGCTAAAGGTTTGTGACGGCCCATTGTTCATGAACAGGGCACGCCATGAACCAAAATGCATTCCCCCCCCCCCAATTTGAGCCCATCCTTAGTTCGGAACTTGTGAACAAACTCAATGAAAAGAGCTTTGTCACTGGAAAGCTGCTACCCACAAAAATCTTGTTGGTTTCTAAAGTGCTTCTGGACTCAAGCCTAGCTCTTCTATTGCAGACCAACATGGCTACCTGTTAGGCTCCCTATGCATTTTACAGCTCGCCTGCCACTGAGAGAGGAGGTTCCTCTCTCTTTGATGTGCCAGAGGCTTGTCACCTTAGTTGGGCCAAATGCCCTGGCTTCTCAAATGCCTGTTATTCTGTTTTTCTTGCTATTTAGAGGCTATGTCTCTGAAGGGGGGTAGCAACTGTTAGTTTGGATGCTCTGGGAGAGGTATGTGCTCAGTGGGGGCTAGTTGACTGTTAATTCTGGTGGGCAAATACTGTGGGGTGATTGGGTCCTGATCTTTAGTGCCTTTACTTGAACACACTATATCTGTAACTTTCACACATTCAACTTCAGTCCTAACAATAGCTCATGTCCAGTATGGTATCTATCAATGTCTCAATAAAGTTAGCTTTCTTCGAAGGGACTGGTGTTGGGAACTGATTTAACCAGGATCCTGACACTACCCTATGAAACAATACATTTACCCTCTTGCTCCTTTTCTGTGATATGTCCGAGTTATTTTGCCTTCTCCTGTTTCATGTGGTTTGGCTGGCTGGGTTGAATCATCTGAAGCTATTTCTTGACAGGCTTCTTTTCGAACTGCACCTGTTCTCCGCTTGTGGTGGGCTGTGACCTGGATCGAGCCGGTTGATCTGCAGGTAGCATATGGATGGATGTTTTCCCTTTGCATCTGGGAGACAGACTGCAGAGTTTCTTCATCTCTTCCAACACAAATCCCATCTTGAGAAAGAAAGTGCTATAGGAAGCATTTTTTCCCCTGAACTGCAGTTAACAGAATATTTAACACATTAAAAACATCACCATGGTTTACAATGAATGGGATGGGGGAAATTAAAATTGATGGAAAGGTGTCATGTGTACAAATGATCTGGAGGAGTGAAAGGATGCTTAAAAATTTCCCATTAGTCCACAAAATCCATTTGACGGCTAGCTGTGCCCGCAAAGTCAGAATTGCTCAGAGACAGAAGTGAAGCAGAGAAAAACTGGTTGGTTTTTTTGGAGACAGTCTGAAAGGGAAATTTTGCTCCCGAAAGTGGCTGGAAGGGCTGCTCTAAAAATGCCTGTGGATTGTCAATAAAGAGTATGCAACGACAGCCCAACACAGTAGTTTAAATGTGTGTGTTCCTGGAGAATGCAAACTGTCTATCATTGACAGCACCTCACCAGAGCCATTTCTTATGTGAGCAGAGCCAGCGACATGATGTTATGTGAGCAGCAATAAGGGCTAATTACTCCCTGCTCTGAATTTCAGCATGCGAGAATTGCGCAAACAATGCATTGCTGATGCTTCACAATACTGGAGTTGGGTTTCGCTCCAAGATAGTTGTGCTTGAAAGCATTACTCTCAACAAACTCTAGCTTATTCTTCCATGGCGTATTCAGGAAACAATTGCATTGTTTCGGCTATTAAGTAAGATTGGTTTCCTAAGCTACTAGCTGAACATTTCTCCTTATTGTGGTGTCAGGGTTCCAAGATAGTTTCTGAAATGATCGTCATGGCTGATGTGTATTAAGTCCCGGCTACCTTCATTCTGGACAGGCAGAAACTGGAAGGATTGTTTTCACACAACAAGTACAGAAAACAGACATCTGAGTTTTGCAGTTGGCTGGTAAGAAGAAGCAGATCGTGGGCCCAGGGGCATAGAGGGGAGTGCAGGTAAGGAATGATACAACCATACCAGAGTGGAGAAATAAAAGGCCACAACTTTATTGAATATGCTGCAGGAGCATTGGCACAGAATGGGGACGGATCCTGAATTGGGGGCCCCACCTGCCACCCTGTAATGTATCCATCTCAGACCGCGTGCACGGCCATTTCGCCACGCGATCAGGCAAAGTGACTGAACTTCGCTCTCAGTAACAATGGGAGACGCGGATCCTAGCCGGCACCTATCGGCAGGCTAAGCTCCTGGCTGAGAGCCTATGGGACTCTCGGCCACTGTAAATAGCCAATCACTTATGTGTGGGTGTGTTTGGGGAGCAGGGTTTGTGCACATATAAACCAGCCTGCGAGCTGGGTACACTCGTCTTGTTCGGAGCTGAAATAAAGTATGAGAGCTGAAATCACTAGTAAGTCTCAGTACTTTTCACACCCAATTAACCCCAAACTCCAGCCCATTTGCTGGGGGTGCAACCAAGGAGTGGCAGACCCTGGGAGCCATGTGGGTGCTGGCTGCTGTGTGGTTCCCTTGCCATCTGGTGGCGAGACCCCCATTGACAACTCCCAAGCTGGGAATGCCGCTGCATTGGCTCCACCCCAAGACTCCTTAAGGGAGTCCCCAAAAGGTGGGATACGGGCATGCAGGCACCGCCCCCAGCCAAAAGGATCCATTCCAATGCCCAAACCACCACAAGAGCTGGTGGGGTGATAACCCCCTGCCCCGTCAATGCTCCTACACCGATAGCCAACAAAGCAACCCATCGCTAATGCTGTGCAGCCAAATATCCGTGCTCCATTTGGATAAGTGCACACCATCCGCCATGTAGAGGGCATATAACTGATGTCTGGATGGCCAATGACTCATCCACCTAGCGATTCAATGGCTTGCACCACAACCTTGTGTGTCTTTCTCCTAGCCAAATATCCGTGCTCCATTTGGATAAGTGCACACCATCCGCCATGTAGAGGGCATAACTGATGTCTGGATGGCCAATGACTCATCCACCGAGTGATTCAATGGCTTGCACCACAACCTTGTGTGTCTTTCTCCTAGCCAGGTCCACTCTATCAGTGGATAGCACCATGCCACTCGCAGTGCTTGAGGAGGCCAGACCAGATCAGGCAAGTGTTAGGAAGCCAGGAATGGAGAGTTTTCAAGTCCACAGCAATGGAAATTGTTTCCTTCCAGCTGAATGACCAAGGCATCCAGCAGACCAAGACCTGACACTTGACATGAAACAGTTGAGAGGCTAGAAGATCAATGCATTCCCTGATGCCCCAACCAAGTAATCCATAGCTGTTTTTTGAGACCCAAGGCTTCTCCTCATCTGGACGACAAGGCAAAGTTCCAAGCTCAGAAGAGGATACGGTGGCCCATGCTCCATACGGATTTGTGGTGACCTGAAGGGGCTGAAAAACAGGGATATCAGAAACCTGGCTGAGCCGAAGGTCATATTGTAAGACTTGTAAGCTTGAAGACCCTCATTGGCCAATTGCCCCAATCTGACCCACAGAAAGACCCAGTTCTGAGACCACCAGGGTGGCACCAACATGAAAAGAACAGACGCCAAAATCTGAAGGGGTCTGGTTACTGGTATGCCTCAGGGGCCAGCATGCAGAACCACCCTTCCTGAAATTGAGGCAAGGCTTCTGCGACGTCATCACTGGTTTCTTCAATGTAACATGCTGAGGAAAAGGTGTTCGATTTGAGGCAGGTTAGCATGAACCTGTGAACCAGCCACATGACCCGCTCAGAGCATGAGGACTGCCTTTTAATAACCCTGACAATGACCTGATTGTCACATCAAAAGAGAACACTTTTTTTCCCCTCCCTGGAAGATATCCCTCCACATAATGTCTACAACCAAAGTGGGAAATAATTCCAAAACGGTGAGGTCCCTTAAGATCTCAGTACCAACCTACTGCAGTGGCCAGCATCTAGAAGACCAGCACCCCTCAAAATACATGCTGAAACCCAGACTGCCAGAGGCTTCAGAGTGCACCTGAAGAGAGCAAACAGCATCCAAAGATGATTGCCTGAAAGGATCCCGTTAAAGTCTTTAAGGAAGCTAAATCGCACCCCCAAGTCCTCCTTGATGCCGTGCATAATCCTAATATGGTGGTGAGGGGCCGGGGCCCCCTGAAGTGGCTGGGGTCAGCCATGCACAAAACGCACACCCTGGAGATACTACCCTGCAGGCCCAATCCCAATCCAAAGCCTTTTATTGGCATATAAATAAAAATACAGTAATCTAAGTACACACAGAGTCAAATTAAAATTGCCGAGTAACATCACAGAGTATCATCATAAAGAAAAACCTAATTCATCATATCATTTATCAGGCCGTAGGGCCATGGCACTGCAGAGAAACTTTGCTGTTATTTCAGTTATTTCTGTGTCTGTGTTATCGAGCAAGAAAAGAAGCTTAAAATCATCAGGGGACTCTAAAAAAATGGCCTAATATGGGATATAGAAGATCCCGACGGGACGTCAAATAGAGAGGGCACTGGAAGAGAACAGTTTCAATTCAATCCTTCCTACAAGGACAGCACCTGCTAGGATAGGGAATCCCTTGGAATCTGCCTGATAAAATAGCTGAAGGAAGAACATTAAATCTAGCCAAGGATATGGCTCTACGCAGATTTGGAGCTATGAGTTGATAGAGGTATACTGCTGGAAGATTTGCATTAGGAATAATCCCCAGATGTAAGGGAGAACAGGTTCTGTTAGCCAACTACCCTGCAGGCTAAATTAAGGTGGTCCAAGAGGGCCTGCATTCCTTTGAGGGTGCATTTTTGGCCATTGATAACCCCGAAGCAGCAGGGAATTAAGGGGTGGAAGTTTATCCTCAGGGAGGCAAGAAGCACCCTGAGTAGGCCATCAATCCCTCGGTTAAGTGCATGGGGCAAAAAAAGCCAAAAAACCCCAAACGACTCACCCGCAGTTGCATCTGATCATGCACTGATGGACCCGCAGCTTCAAAGGGAGGTGTGATCATGCAACTCCGGGTCAAATTCCTCCGGAGGAAATAGCCTCGCTTTATATTCAGTTTGCTAATTCCCTTTGCTATGATTTTTCTTGATAAACTGTTGACTGTGTGAACCTCTGTTTTTTTATTTCTAAGAATCTGCACACACATATGAGGCGATAGATCAGATCTTGGACTGTGGTACACGCAGAAGGACAAATAATGAATGCCCTGGGTGCATGTGAGCATGGGTTCTTGACATATTAAAACGGAACACTCCTATAGTCAAGAGACATACATGTGTAGGCTATTTGGGTAACAGCCTGTCCTGTGGAGGATCCTTTTTCCTCGTCCAACAATATCTTTATTTGATGGAATTTCTCCAACTATCGTTCTCCACCGAGTAAACACAGAACTCTGACATAATGGTGTCAGAGTGGTGAAGCAATGGTACACTATCTTCTTGTATCCTAAGGATATTTTCAACAACGCCGCAGGCTTACCATATGCAGTGCCAGAATATTAAAATAAATACAGGAAGACTCCAGGAGGCAAAAAAACCCAAACCTCTACATACTTTACAACTTCAGAAATGTATGTATCAAAGCAACTCAGGGAGCTTTTTTGCTAGGTGTATTTTTTTTAACCAGTTCTTCACAGTCACATCTTTAAAGCTATTCTATCTCCACTCGTCGCCGTGATTGATACTATGAACCTTCTATAGTTTTGACAACTACCTCTTAGCACAAGTGATGGATAAACTTCATACTGCCGTGCCATCCTGACATTAAAAACAAAAATCTAAGAGGGACAGTAGGCCAAATGTATGCAAATGAACGGTGGATCTAGAAGTTGGTAAGCTGTTTTGGAAAGAGAATTTTTTTCTTATAAAACAGGAGACAGCTGAGTGACAATAGGTTTTTGAACACAAGTAATTGCCGTGGCTCAAGCGGTTAAAACACTGAACTGCAGGCTGTGGAAGGTCAGTAGTTCAGCAGTTCGAGACCCGGGTGCCACATGACGGAGTGAGCTCTCTAGCAGTTCGAAAGTAAGAAACTGCAAGTAGATAAATAGGTACTGCTTCGGTGGGAAGGTAACAGTGTTCCGTGCGCCTTGGTGTTTAGTCATGCTGGCCACATGACGATGGAAACGTCTTCGGACAGCGCTGGCTTCAGCTTTGAAACGGAGATGAGCACCGCAACCCTAGAGTCGGATTCGACTGGCTTTCGAGCAAGGGGAACCTTTCCTAATAGCACACTGCCCTAACCCGGATGGCCCGGGCTTGTCTGATCTGCTCATATATCAGAAGCTAAGCAGGGTCGGCCCAAGATAGTACTTGGATAGGGCATAAGAACATAAGAGAAGCCAATGTTGGATCAGGCCAATGGCCCATCCAGTTCAACACTCTGCCACACAGTGGCCAGAAATACCAGGTGCCATCAGGAGGTCCAGCAGTGGGGCCAGGACACTAGAAGTCCTCCCACTGTTGCCCCCCCCAAGCACCAAGAATACAGAGCATCCCTTGCCCCAGCCTGAGAGCCCCTATCGATACCTTGTGGCTAATAGCCACTGATGGAGCTCTGCTCCAGATGTTTATCCAATTCCCTCTTGAAGTCGCCCATGCTTGTAGCCGCCACCACCTCCTGTGGCAGTTCATTCCATGTGTTAGTCACTCTTTGGGTGAAGGAGGACTTCCTTTTATCTGTTCTAACCCAACCGCTCAGCAAGTTCATGGAGTGCCCACGCGTTCTTGTATTGTGAGAAAGGGAGAAAAGAACTTCTTTCTAGACCTGCTCTATCCCATGCATAATCTTATAAACCTCGATCATGTCCCCCCTCAGCCATCGTTTCTCCAAGCTAAAGAGCCCCAAGGAGACCAACAAGGAAGCCCAGGACAGCTACACAGAGGCAGGCAACGGTAAACCAACTCTCAAAGTCTCTTGCTTTGAAAACCCCGTGGGGTTGCCATAAGTCGGCTGCAGTTAGACAGCTCTTGCCATCACCAACAGTGCATGCTTTAGTCATGTTACCGTAGCTCTGGCGTTGCATAGAACAGGGGTGGCCAAACTTGCTTAACGTAAGAGCCACATAGAATAAACGTCAGCCATTTGAGAGCCGCAAGACATGAACAAATAGTACACGTTTTTACTGGGAAACATGCAGATTTGTTTTACTACCATTAAATGAGAGTGCCAAAAATAATAACAAAAGTGGTAACAGCAGATATTGATAATGATATTTATTTGTCCAATGATATTTGTTTGCTAATGGTATTTCGCTTCCCCAGCCGCCCTGCCGGGAGCCACACAACATGTGTGAAAGAACCGCATGTGGCTCCCGAGCCACAGTTTGGCCACTTTTGCAGTAGGGGTTATATGTTCATGTGTGCATGTGCTCGTCGAAAAACGAACCACTGCATTCGGCAGGAATTGAAATTCCCAGTTTGTTTTCAAGGGCAGCCCTATCTACAGCGTGATGTAGTAGTCTAACTCAAGGTTTCGTTGGCATGGATCAGCAAGAGATCAGCTGAATCTAGAAATGGGGAGGCGGGGGCGTTCGATGGCAGAAAAAACACTCCTGGCAATTGCCCCAGTCTGCTTCCTGTAAGAGCAGAGCAAGATCCAGGCACGCCCCATGACCTTTAACACAGTACAGGAGTGCTAAATTAACAGGGGTGGCCAAACTTGCTTAACGTAAGAGCCACATAGAATAAACGTCAGCCATTTGAGAGCCGCAAGACATGAACAAATAGTACACGTTTTTACTGGGAAACATGCAGATTTGCTTTTTACTACCATTAAATGAGAGTGCCAAAAATAATAACAAATGCAGCAAGAGCAGATATTGATGATGATATTTACCAGTTTGGTGTAGTGGTATAGTGGTTAAGTGCGCGGACTCTAATCCGGGAGAACCGGGTTTGATTCCCCACTCCTCCACTTGCAGCTGCTGGATGGCCTTGGGAGAGCCATAGTTCTGTCAGAGCTGTTCTTGAAAAAAGAGCCGTTTCTGTCAGAGCTCTCTCAGCCCCACCTGCCTCACAGGGTGTCTGCTGTGGGGAGGTGAAGGGAAAGGAGTTTGTAAGCCGCTCTGAGACACCTTTGGGTAGTGAAGGGCGGGGTATAAATCCAATATCCTCCTCTTCTTCTTCTTCAAGAGCAGTTTCTGTCAGAGCTCTCTCAGCCCCACCTACCTCACAGGGTGTCTGTTGTGGGGAGGGGAAGGGGAAGGAGTTTGTAAGCCACTCTGAGACTCCCTTGGATAGTGAAGGGCGGGGTATAAATCTAATCTCCTCCTCTTCTTCTTCTTCATAAGTGTGCGGACTCTAATCTGGGAGAACCGGGTTTGATTCCCCACTCCTCCACTTGCACCTGGCTGGATGACCTTGGGCAAGCCGTAGCTCTGTCAAGAGCTGTCCTTGAAAAAGAGCAGTTTCTGTCAGAGTTCTCTCGGCCCCACCTACCTCCCAGGGTGTCTGTTGTGGGGGAGGGGAAGGGAAAGGAGATTGTAAACCGCTCTGAGATTCCTTTGGGTAGTGGGCAGGGTATAAATCCAATCTCCTCCTCCTCCTCCTCCTCTTCCTACTCTTCTTCATCCAATGATATTTGTTTGCTAATGATATTTAGCTTCCCCAGCCACCCTGCCGGGAGCCGCACAAGATGTGTGAAAGAGCCCCATGCAGCTCCCAAGCTACAGTCTGGCCACCTCTGTCACAGAAGATCACTAACGAGCAGACCAGGAGACAACATTGAGTCAGGATCCATACACTGGTGGATATTACGCAGCTGTTAGCCCTGTTCGGTCATTACAATTCTGATGCTCTGGCCTCACTTTATGAGAGAGCAAGCTACCTGCCATCCTCCTGATACACACAGTCAGCATTTTGCATGAATCGGGCAACATGCATCTCTTCCAGATTGAGTACCTGCAAAGCATACCCACAACAAACCGGATTGCATGTACCAAAAGTGTGTGTGGGGGAAATATGCACATTGCCATGTTCTGCACAAAATGGAGTCCACATATATGGAGAGGCTCAGACGTGGTATGTTTTCCTGGGACACCCGGGTGGAGTGTCGAAAATGTAATGACTGAGACTGGCTGTTGTGCTGTCCCTCATCTGATGATTGTCTTCTCCACAGGGGTAAAATCCAGAAGTAAATGCAAAGGGTGCATTCAGACGGTCAGTTTAATCCGTCGCCCTTGCTGTTCCCTTACAGATTTAAAGTGCACGATCAGACAGGAACATCTGCCTGTCGCACCCCAGTGGTCTGCCTCTCGTTCACCCCTACACACTATTCTGCATGTTTTTTTGCGACCTTGAAAGTCCAGTGGCAGCTGATTCATGCAGTCTTGGTCAGTGTTCCCTCTAAGCTGAGTAAGTGTGAGCCGGCTCACAGTTTTTTAGCCTCCAGCTCACACCTTTTTGTCTTAGCTCAGGGAGGAGGGCTCCAGAGCAAACTGATTTATGCAGTAGCCAAATCGCTCACTCACAACTTTAATGCTGGTAGCTCACAAAGTAGAATTTTTGCTTACGAGACTCCACAGCTTAGAGGGAGCGTTGGTCTTGGCGCAGATTTCCAAAAGTCTGATCATGACCTTGCACGCTCAAGGCGTTTGGGGTGTCTGATCACATAGTTCCAGCCTAGCAACCCTGGTTTTTTATAGCATGTTCACTGCATGCACATATGTGTGTGGGTGGTCTATTGCATCTTCAGCCTGCGTGCGTGCATATTGCGCCTTGACGCCTGGTTTTTAAATCTCCACTCACATGCGTCATTGCCAAAGTGGACCTGCATTGTTATGACAAGCCCCCCCCCAAAAAAACCCAAACCGGTGTGCATGTTTGGGTGGGGAAGCCCTTTGCTTGGCTGCTTATGCACATCATGCAGGGCTCTACTGGTAGCAGGAGCTCCTTTGCATATTAGGCCACACACCCCTAGTGTAGCCAATCCTTCAAGAGCTTACAGAGCTCTTCTTACTGGGGCTACTGTAAGCTCTTGGAGGATTGGCTACACTAGGATGTGTGTGGCCTAATATGCAAAGGAGCTCCTACTACCAGTAGAGCCCGGCATGCGGCAATTTTTTTTAAAATGGCAATCATGTGTGCTCTGTGGATAGAGCGGGGGGAGGTGAGGACACTCAGTCATTGAACAACTGTGTGCTGAAGCAAGTGAGTGGAGTGACGTCTGGGCGACATTCTCCGTTATAATTTCATTCGGTTTAAATATAAGCGGGCTTAGTGCTCTTTGTTGGGATTCTTAATTCAAGGTCGATGGTTGTATTGCAAACACAAGAGCCACACTTAGTAAAAGAAAAATATCTTTACTATAAAAACAAAATAAAACATGGGTATGGTACTTTGGATAAAAGAAATAAAATAAAAGGTTACATAACTTGCGGTTACTCTCAGTGATAAATGCTAACAGCCACATCTTTCTATCTCTCTTGGCTTCTAGAAGAGAACTTACCTCTTTGGTTCACACAAAGGGCCATAAACCTGTGAATACATCAATGCTAGATCAAAGCATTTCTACATCTACGAGATGTTAGTTGACCAGTACAAAGGTTACAGGTCACTTCATTAGGATAAACAACTCCCATCAACTTTCCCGCCGTTGAATGCATTATGTAACGCAGGGCTATTTTTGGGCAGGAACGCATAGGAACGGAGTTCCGGCTGGCTTCCAAGTTGGCCACACCCAGCAGGAGCTCATTAGCATAATAGGCCACACCCAACAGCAGGAACTCATTAGGAATGGCTACATTAGGGGTGTGTGGCCTAACATGCAAAAAAGTTCCTGCTACAAAAAAGGCCCTGGGTTTTGACAACAAACAAGGTAAACAGAATAAGAAGCAAAAGGTGGGTGTGGCTGGATGACCACACTTCTGGTAACATGGGGGTGCGGCCTAATGTGCAAATGAGCTGTGCTGTCGGGGGTGTGGCCTAATGTGCTAATGAGTTTCTGCTGTTGGGTGTGGCCTATTATGCTAATACGTTCCTGCTGGGCTTTTTGTACAAAAAGAGCCCTGAGTAACGTAATATCCTGTTTGCTAACAAACAACATTTAACTCTCTAATGACTGAAGTGTAAGCAACTTGCAATTCCAACACTCTTTAACATTGCGTTCTGAATGCGGCGGCCAAAGACAGTGCACCAGCCAAAGCTGTATGGCGACAGTCAAAGACAGTTTAGAAGCCACCCTTCCTATGGCTCCACATTCTCTTCAGGCTCTCCTTTCGCGTTCAGTACAGGATTGTGCTGGTTCTGTCATAATTAAGGGAAGGGGCCAACAAACAACCCCCAAAGAACTGAAAAGCAGGCTACAGAAAAATAAGATAATTAAGCCTAAAGGGATCCTTCCTTTGTCATGCCTTCAAAACTGAGCCGGTCCCTGGAGAATATAACTCTGTACATCAGTCGCAGAGAGAGGGGGAGGACAACCCATTTCATTATTATTTGCAGAAGATTCCAGTTTGGATGCACTGACTTAAATCAGAATTTCATAAAAAACCTTCCCGGTGAAAATTCCCTAGCAGTCCCGTGTTTTTTTTTTGACACACATCAGCTGGCCTGCTTCTTCAAAACTGCCATGAAAATTTCACACCTCCAACCTCTTCCCCGCTCAAGGGCTGTTGCGAGCACAACAGCCCAGGCAGGCGCCGGATAAGTCTCATTTGCAATTCAAAATGACAGAGAGCTGACAGAATTGCCTGGCTATTAATTGTGTCACCAGGAGGGCAGGAAGCAATATCAAAAGAAACCCCAGAGAGGATTCTGTGCCTCCCCCACGGGCAACTCTACACATAAGAGCCGATTCCTAGGGCATTCCAGAGTTATAGTAAGAATTTAAGCACAGGGATAGAGAGATATACATAGGTAAAGAGGTGGGGCTCTGCAAATATAGAGATGAGAAGGATGAAAAGTCTTTTGAGATGTTGCAGTGCTGCATGCTAGGAGCTCACTAACTGTGTATAGCCCTATGAAGTTGTGTGAACAGTGATAGTGTGTGCATTCTGCATGTGTGTACAGCTTCACTATGCATGGACTGCACACTGGATTAATCAGGATTACTGGCATGTGTAGAGAGCATTCTAGGTAGCTACCATTCCCCAATATATGCAGCTGCAGGTCTCCCAGTAAGTAAGGTTCCCCCTAAGTTTGGTGTAGTGCCAGTTTTGGTGTAGTGGTTAGGAGTGCAGACTCTAAGTTTGAGTCCCCACTCCTCCACACGCAGCTGCTGGTGTGACTTTGGGTCAGTCACACGTTCTTCCAGAGCCGTTCTCTCACCACACGCAGCTGCTGGTGTGACCTTGGGTCAGTCACACATTCTTCCAGAGCCGTTCTCTCAAGAGCAGTCCCCAAAAGAGCTCTCTCAGCCCCACCTACCTCACAGGGTGTCTGTTGCGGGGAGGGGAAAGGAAAGGAGATTGTAAGCTGCTCTGAGACTCCTTCAGGTAGCGAAGGGTATACAAATCCAATCTCTTTGAAGTGAGGTGGGTTAAACGCATGAAGAAACCACGGAGACTGATGTAGCAATCCGCATGGTTTACTGGTACACAACAAGGACCAAAAGATAAATGTCCGGCGGTCCAACTATATACATACCTGGGGACACACCCCTAGGTCCCCTTGGTGGGTTTAAATCTCCCGCCACGGTCCCATTGGTCCCCCAGTGGAGAGACCAGGAGCCTAGTCCCCATTGTTCACTGGCCCCTGGTGGCGGTCAGCGGACACAACACTCTTCTTCTTCTCTTCTTCTTCTTCTTCTTCTTCTACTAAAATACACTAGCCTGTGCCACCACACTGATTCCCAGCCCCCAGTGCCCAGATTTTCATTTCAGCACAGGGAGTCAGAGAGTCCAAGAGGGGGAGCCCCACCCTCAGCCACCACCAGTTTGGTGTAGTAGTTAAGTGCGCGGACTCTAATCTGGGAGAACCGGGTTTGATTCCCCACTCCTCCACTTGCACCTGCTGATGTGACCTTGGGTCAGTCACAAGCTCTGGCACAGCTGTTCCTCAAAGAGCAGTTTCTGTCAAGAGTTCTCTCAGCCCCACCTACCTCACAGGGTGTCTGTTGTGGGGAGGGGAAGGGAAAGGAGTCTGTAAGCCGCTCTGAGACTCCAAGTGAAGGGCGGGGTATAAATCCAATCTCTTCTTCTTCTTCTTCCTCAGTGGCGTTTTCTCCAAGGCCAGAGTGAGGAGCCACCCTCTACAGGGGCCTCTCCTCTCAGCAGCTTGCTTAAGTGCTGCGCCGGCCGGCCAGCCCTGCCAGTCTCTCACTAGCACTGCCCCGGACCCCAGCTCAGCAGGTCTCCCCACATGCAGGAGGAAGGACCAGGAGAGGTGGCAGTGATGCCAAGGGCAAAAGCCCAGACCCAGGCTGGACTCCAGAACTGCCGGTGGGACGCAGGCCCCTTGCTGGGAGGGTGGAGGGGCAGTCCGGGTCCTTGGGCTCGGAGCTCTGGCAGGTGGGTTCATTCTTCACAGTTTGGTTTGGTGCCACCCCAGGCCCTGGCCTAGGGTTGCCAAATTGACATACCTCGCCGGCGGGGGACTCTGGGGTGGCTCCCGGAGCCTGCGCGCATCACATGCACGTCACAGGCAAGTGACTTCATGACGCCGGGCCTGCTGGCGGCGGGGCCACAGCCATTTGAGGGGGAAACATAGAGTTTTCCTTTCAAATGGCTCGTGGAGTGGTTTGGTGCCACCCCATGCCCAAGCTGTGCTCCAGAGTCATCGAAGGTGATGCAGGCCACTCACTGGGAGGGTGGAGGCCTGGGCCAGGGGGTGGGTAGCAGAGCGTACCTGGTGGGTGGTTTATTGCCTCACAGCGTGTTTTGGTGCCACCCCACCCAGGCCCAGGCCAGGCTTCAGAGACATCGGGAGCACATTGCTCCAGCGGCACAGAAGATCCTGGCCTTCCTTTCTCCTGCCCAGGCCACGCCTCTGCTTCCCCTCCTCCATGGCCTTCTTTCGAGAATGTGGCCCAGGGCTCTTCTGAGGGCCTCCCACTATCAGCACCATGGCAAGGGCTGCGGGAGGTCCTCTCTTCTTTCCTTCCTTCCTTCTGTTTTCTTTCTTTCTTTCACTCCTCTCTCTCCATCTATTTGCTCTCTTGCCACCACCTGTCTTCTTTTTCCCTTCCTCCCTCCCTCCCTCCCTCCCTCCCCATCTATTTACTTTCTTTCCACCTCTCCTCCTTCCTTCCTTCCTTCCTTCCTTCCTTCCTTCCTTCCTTCCTTCCTTCCTTCCTTCCT
>NW_015170329.1:223024-223207 GCF_001447785.1 Gekko japonicus | reverse complement strand
CTTGGAAACGGAGATGAGCACCGCAACCCTAGAGTCGGACTTGACTGGCTTTCGAGCAAGGGAACCTTTACCTTTACAAGTTACATCTGAGCTGAACAGGACTGCTGTCAGTTCTAGCCCCACGCTGGTGTGAGCTACCAGCCTTGTCCCCAGCTCACCGTCCACCCAGCGGCTCGAAAGCTT
>NW_015170329.1:222673-222909 GCF_001447785.1 Gekko japonicus | reverse complement strand
TGACATCATCCAGCCAAGCCAAACTGAGTGGGAAAAATGCCGTCCGGATAACGTCTGAGTTGCAACTGAACAAATCCCCATCGGCTGCAAAACGTGTGCTATGTAAAGATTATATGTGTTGTCCTTCCTTACCCCTATAAAGCATTGTTAGTCCCTTGTGAAATTAGTTACTGTAAATCGCTTAGAGCCAGCAGCTCTGCAAGGATTGAGCAATCAATAAATTGAAAGACTAGATT